>NC_044982.1:77898986-78201709 GCF_008728515.1 Papio anubis
AGTAGTGACAGTATAAAGGTAGACAATGAGAATAATAAACATTTAATTTAGAATGGTGCTGTCTTCTAGGGAGGAGGGAGAAGGATATAATTGGGAAGAGGAACAGAGAGCATTTAACTGTACTTACGGTATTTCATTTCTTAAGTTGCATTTTGGGCTTATGGGTGATTATTTACTATTTTTATATTTTTGGATATGTCTGAATTATTTCATTTAGGAAAATCCTCAAAACAAAAATGAAAACAAGTAAAATTAGCTCTAGCTGCAATGTGACTATTAAGTATATCTAGCCATTTTTAATAGAGCTTATTTTTAATACCTATACATCATACACCAAATTAGAATAAAATTATGTTTCTAGGGAAAGACAAATGTCCCTGACTCCTGAATGCTGACTGCCTTTTTAATGGGAAATATAACATTAATAAATCTATTTGATGCCAAACAGAGGCCACATATATTGGGCATATTGTGTGTGTGTGTGTGTGAGTGTGTGTGTGTGTGTGTATGTGTATTTTGAGAGAGAGACAAAGAGCAAAAGCTTTGAATTGATGAATACCTGATGATTACAGTTAGAGATTTTGCCTATGAAAGACTAAAAATTGTCTACAAATATCTCATTTAGATTGTTTTCTCTCTTTCTTTCTTCCTCCTCTGTCCCTGTTCAACTCAAGCAATAATTTTCAAATCTCTATCCAATACTTTTGCATGTCAGAAATTATTGCTAGAGACTGCAATGCTCGAGCACTATACAGCAAATCCTTCTTTCATTAACTCTTTTTTTTTTTGTTTTTTTTTTTTTTGAGACAGAGTCTCACGCTGTCGCCCAGACTGGAGTGCAGTGGCGCGATCTCGGCTCACTGCAAGCTCCGCCTCCTGGGTTCACGCCATTCTCCTGCCTCAGCCTCCTGAGCAGCTGGGACTACAGGCGCCCGCCACCGCGCCCGGCTAATTTTTTGTATTTTTAGTAGAGACGGGGTTTCACTGTGGTCTCGATCTCCTGACCTTGTGATCCGCCCGCCTCGGCCTCCCAAAGTGCTGGGATTACAGGCGTGAGCCACCGCGCCCGGCCTCATTAACTCTTTAAATTAAATGCTATATAAATATAAGCATGGAATGTCATATGACTAGGAACACGAATGGCTACTCTGTAAGTTACATATTTGTCATTTTATTTATGGCCAGGTCCATTATTTTTTTCTCACTGCCTCTTCTAATGTAGATTTAAAAAATCTATTTATTGAACAAAAATGCTATGCCGCAAAAATATGAGTATCTTTTTTTAAGGATAGAGCTGATTGTAATTCAGCAGGAACTTTTCTGAAGATTAGCTCTCTTCCTGAAGCTACAATTTTCACAGCAAATGTAGGAATAATTTATTCAACTTCTGTTATAAATATGACATTTCTCTTCTTATATGTGTACCAAGGGCTTAACAAAAGCTTTTATTATCAGTTATTTTTTCCAGATTCAAAGTCTTTAAAGAAAGCCTGATGTTAATTATTTTATATATGACTTCCCATATATATTAGATTAGGTATTCTGTTTAAATATTTTTCATCTTAGTGAAGGTTAGAAAGCCGAAATGATTACCACTATGTATTGATGTTCTCATGAATTATTAGAATATATTTACCAAGTGCTAATTGTTCCATATCACTCAAGTAGAAGGGCCCTTATTCTTTTGTAATTTGTATACTAATAATGATATTATGACTAAGCCATCCTTTTCAGGTTTCTTATGAATCAACCCAGATAAAGGAAAACATAAAGCTCACCGAGGAGGCAAGGGGTGACCTTGCCTCTGTATTTTTCCTTGCCCGACTGTGTAGGACATTTCTTTGCAGAATTTGCCAGTTTTCCCATTGGTGCTGTGTGTAGAAATCATGTGAGCATGTCCAAATCAGATTGTTCAGTGCCTGCATGGATCTTTGCCCCAAGGGCCTTAATATAAACACATGGAAACATCTCTCTCTTTTCTCAAAACTATATGCTGAAAGTCGGTCTAATAAGCAAGTCTTAAAAGTTAATATTTGAAATAATAAATGATAAGACACTTTGCTGAAACTCCTAGAATTTTGGTCCAAAGTTATTTTCCAGGACCCTGGGGCTGGGCATGATCTCGAGACCAGGTTTCTTAGAGAAGCGTCTGCATTCCTGCTTTTGACTTTTCTCTGAGACTAAAGCCATTGAAAGAATGGTAACAGGACTGCCTTTCCCTTCAAGACACAAGGGTGTGGTGTTCATAACCATTTCTGATGACCAAGTTGTCTTTAAATGGCTTTTATTTCTGACTTCAGGTTCATTCAATGGGGGTAACAACTAGAATTCTTGATGTGGACTGAGGGTATGAACTGTATATAGAAGATCCCATACACATTTCCCCTAACGCGGACACTTCAAGCTATCAGCATTTGGGACTGCCAAGTGCCACATTCCTTTTTTCCAAACTGTCTCAGGAAGCACTGGCCACCCTCATCCTCTTCTTTGGTAACTTCACTCCAGCTCTTTGGTAATTCTAGTGAAAGTTGTCTTCAAAACATAGCCCAGAGTGAATATTTTCTTCTCAATCTCTTTGGGATTATTTATAATGTAGTTTCACTGCAATCTGTGTAGTTAGTTATGGACAACTTATAACTTATAGACAGCTTTTATAACTTATAGATACTTGGACATTTAATTTGCCCATCCTCTCTGCAGACAACCAGTATCTGTTGCCTTTTCAATAAATTTATTTCCTGATATCCATAGCTGTTAGTATGTAGACTGATGGTGTAGATATAGTTCCAACTTTGTTACTCAAATTTTTACTAAGCTACCAGAAACTATTTAAAATAGATGACTATTGAAGTATACATTTTGCATAGAATCCCATTATATTAGCATATTCTGCTGACTGCAATACAGTCATAGGTCATTTCAGGCTTTCTAAGTTCGGCAACTCTATGTTGTCAAAAAGAAAAGCTGTCTGGAAACTGTCTTGCCTGACATGACAAAACAAAAGAGAATGAGTAAATACTCTCATTAGGTATATGTAAAAAGAAATAAAATAACGAGAAAGGAAACACTATACAGACACAATATATGGTGTGACTGTGACTAAAGTATAGATAGTCAGCAACTAGAGATTCCAAAACTGGCATCACAAAAAAGAGAACCTTCTCCATTGTTCTCTGATTTAGTTCCCTCTTCCACTAGGGCTTATTTGGGGACAAACATTATTTTAAATTACTGCTATATCTTAAATTTTGTGCCATGTATATGCATTGTCTACTAAAATAGAAAATTTGAAAATGTTGCATGGTTAATACATTATTCTTTTTGGGGACTAGAACCAAGAGAAATGAGTTATAATTCCACACCAAGAATAAACTTTAGCCTACACATGGGCAAAGACTTCATGTCTAAAACACCAAAAGCAACGGCAGCAAAAGCCAAAATTGACAAATGGGATCTAATTAAACTAAAGAGCTTCTGCACAGCAAAAGAAACTACCAACAGAGTGAACAGGCAACCTACAGAATGGGAGAACATTTTTGCAATCTACTTATCTGACAAAGGGCTAATATCCAGAACCTACAAAGAACTCCAACAAATTTACAAGAAAAAAACAAACAACCCCATCAAAAAGTGGGCAAAGGATATGAACAGACATTTCTCAAAAGAAGACATTCATACAGCCAACAGACACATGAAAAAATGCTCATCATCACTGGCCATCAGAGAAATGCAAATCAAAACCACAATGAGATACCATCTCACACCAGTTAGAATGGCGATCATTAAAAAGTCAGGAAACAACAGGTGCTGGAGAGGATGTGGAGAAATAGGAACGCTTTTACACTGTTGGTGGGATTGTAAACTAGTTCAACCATTATGGAAAACAGTATGGCGATTCCTCAAGGATCTAGAACTAGATGTACCATATGACCCAGCCATCCCATTACTAGGTATATACCCAAAGGATTATAAATCATGCTGCTATAAAGACACATGCACACGTATGTTTATTGCGGCACTATTCACAATAGCAAAGACTTGGAATCAACCCAAATGTCCATCAGTGACAGACTGGATTAAGAAAATGTGGCACATATACACCATGGAATACTATGCAGCCATAAAAAAGGATGAGTTTGTGTCCTTTGTAGGGACATGGATGCAGCTGGAAACCATTATTCTTAGCAAACTATCACAAGAACAGAAAACCAAACACCGCATGTTCTCACTCATAGGTGGGAACTGAACAATGAGATCACTTGGACTCGGGAAGGGGAACATCACACACTGGGGCCTATCATGGGGAGGGGGAGGGGGGAGGGGGGAGGGATTGCATTGGGAGTTATACCTGATGTAAATGACGAGTTGATGGGTGCAGCACAGCAACATGGCACAAGTATACATATGTAACAAACCTGCACGTTATGCACATGTACCCTAGAACTTAAAATATAAAAAAAAAAAAGAAAAACAACTTTAGCCTACAAACTCAGCTAAACAAGAACTATCAAATGACCTGATTTTCTTTAAATCAACTCAAATCTTTTCTGAAGGGAATTTTACCTCAGTTGTTACTGAGAGTCTCTCTCCTCTGCAACGTTGTACAAATTCCCTGGTTTCTATGAAATATTTAAACATGGTAGAATCTCCTCCAGTTTTAGGTCCCCTTCCGTCACTTCTGAAACGTCACTTACGCAGCCTGCACAGCCTCTTCAGATCTCCCATTGTTTCTTCCCCACTGACCAGGAGAATTTCTTTATGTGCATGACACAGCTCCCATCTCCTGAAAACAGCCACCTCGCTGAATTACCGACACAGGCTTTTCAAGGACATTTCCCAATTTCAGGGTCATCTTTTTCTTCTCCCTCAGTGTCCCCAGAAGAATAAATTTTATTCATTCTTGTGTAGCACTCTTGGGCTAATCTCCTCAAGAAGTTTAGATTTTTCTGAAAAGCAGTGAGAAATGTTTAGTCTCAGAAGCTTCTGCTTTCAGCCTGGCAAAAATCCCTAGGCAAAATTGAACAGCCTCATCAAGAAGGATGGAGAGAAATATATCAAGATAGCAAATTTAATTTAATAGCTTAACAAATTAACCTGCTATAAGTATATCTGGGATGTTTATTTTCAGAGTAATTCCCTAATCAATTTGCTTTTGCAGCATAGCCAGGCATTTATCAAAAGTGGTGATGGTCATGATGTCTTGGTGTGAGTCTTCTTGAGAAGGGTGTATGGATCGTTAACATCCCTTGATGCCTATAAAACTTCAGTTGTGGATTGAGGTTTTTATTTATCTTCAGCGTTAAAGTGTAAAGTCCTTGAGGGGAGGGTCAGGGAAGAGTCAGTATGGTTATCTGCTGCACACACATGCCCAATGCATGAGACAGAGCAGTCCTTCCATATACTGTTTTGAAAAAATGAATAAATTTTTGGAACTTAATATAGTACCTAGCCTTATTGCTTTTCATTGCAAAGCAACCTGTAACACTGGTCCTAATCATTTTCACAATGATGAGGCAACTTCTGAATCATCAAAGGCAGTTTCAACTATGATTGTCATAAATTGTCCATACACTGTACTCAATTCTAATTTCTTAATATTAGTTATTGATATTTGATGGAGTTTTTTGATATTTTGCCAGCACAGTTAATTTTTTGTTGACTAGAATGCTTCTGTGACAGAACTATGCTCTTTTAATGGGACTTTCATCCACATATGCTTACAATTAATTTTCAGTAGGATGGAAAATATTAGACTGCAATGGTGAAGGGATATTTGCATTTACAGGAGCTATTTTGTATCAGTATTTTTCAAAGCTTAACTTGAATCTCATGATTAGCAATGAAGTGGCCTCTATGTAATCACTAAACATCATGTATTAGGCTGTTCTTGCGTTGCTGTAAGACTGGGAAATTTATGATGAAAAGAAGTTTAATTGGCTCATGGTTCTGAAGGGCAGTGCTAGCATCTGCTCGGGTTCTGGTGAAGCATCAGGAAGCTTTCAATTGTGGCAGAAGGTGAAGCAAGAGCAGGCAGCTCACAGGGTGAAAGTGGGAGCAAGGGAGAGGGAGAGACCCAGACAGTGAGAGAGAGCGAGAGACAGAATGAGAACGAGCAGTGGGGGAGGAAGGTGACACACACTTTTAAATGACCAGATCTTGTGTGGAATCAAAGTGAGAGCTCACTTATCATCAAGGAGATGGCTCAAGCCATTCGTGAAGGATCTGACCCCATAATCCAAACAACTCTCACCAGACCCCATCTCCAACACAGGGGTTACATTTCCACATGCTATTTGGAGGTGACATCCAAAGTATATCACATCACAATAGTTAATTTTTCCAGATTGTTCAAAGATCTCTAAAGAAAGACCATATTTACAAGAAGAAAATTTCACTTATATTCACTAACATTTTAGTCTCTTCTCAGAGTACTCTGCAGAAGATCTAAGTCCACTCTACATCCTCGTTCCTAAAATCGTGAAGGATCTTTTAAATTATGAAATGATCTTCCCCTTTGTAACTGTGAGATTCATCTGTTGTACAATCATATATTCCATACATTCTTTCAATAGCATTCTTTCTAGTATAATCACATAATGAATTGAACTCAGTAGAGTTCCTGACTGTTGTACCATGCTTTTAAGTACATTTAATATTCTGAATGGGACAATTTTGCTTTATGTAGATCCTTATTATTTTTAGGTGTTTGTTTTGTTTTCCTGTGTGTGTGTGTGTATATATATATATATATATAAATAAACATACACATATATGTATATACATATTTCCTATATATATAAATATATGTATGTATATATTTCCAGATATATCTTAGAAATGATGGGTTAATCAATTTCATTCAAGAGTCCAACGTGTCTTTGGTCTTTTTGAGGGCACATTTCATAAATCCAGATTCTCTGTTTTTATTTCAGATTTTCTTTCAGAAATTACTTGATTTGAATGTGATATGTATTTTCCACTAAGCTTATGTTCAAATCAGGGTTTAGTATTCCAGGCATACTTTTCCACTAGTGAATGTGAGCATATCTTCAGTAAAAAGTAGGGCTTCTAAGTATAGTCAGGTTGTTTAAACATTAACGTGCGCATGTTTTCAAATCATGTTGAAATGTTTGATAAATATTTAGATTTAAAATAATTTTCATACAAGTCAAAACCTGGGTATCCCCCAAATTTTAAAAGTGATTCACATCTCTCACTCCCTGACTGCCTGTTAATTATACTCTATATTTAAAGGACACTACTTTTTCTTGAAAAACAGCATTTGATGGAAACCACAGCACTCTGAGTAGATATAATTAAAAAGTAAAGAGAAAGAGAGTGAATTGCAGGCTACTTTTTGTTTTGTACTCTTATTAATCAAATCCTAGTACTTTTCTTTTATCACCCATGCAGGACTGCAAAAGGAAGATAGTTCTGCGCTCACAACAAGGATTAGGCCAGGGCCTTGATGACTGGCGTGGGTGCCACTGCTGTGTGTAATGTGCTGCTTCATAAGTGGGGGGAGATGGAGTCTTGCCATTCTGTGGCATCACTCAGCAGGTGCAAATGAAGTATGAAATGAAAAATCCCAACCCACACAATGCACAGAGAAAAAACAGATCGCACTTTGTAGTCACTGCTGTGCCAGGCTATTTACTGTCACAGACGACGCAGCTCCAGTCAGGCAAGCACCCCAAATCTCTCTGCTCTGACACCTGCAAAAGAAATGGTGTTTCACTCTGCACTACTTTGCTTAGGGTGATGTGATTCCCCTCCACGAGTCTCTGTCCTTCAAGAAGCAAACCAGTTAAAGTGTTTAGGAGTTCATGACTTTCTTAACAGGAAAGAATGATGTGAGAGGGGCTTGGGGGTTCTGTTTGGAAATGTGGGAGATTCTCAGAATGGATGACAAAATGATTTAAAAATTAGATTCCACATGGAATTATCATGCCTTTTTTTTAGCTTATTAGAAAATATCATAGCTAATATTTATGCTTGCTCCATTGTTTGAAGGTTAGCAGGGAACCTACTATCACTGTTGATATCTAAGGTAAGAATGAATAAAGAAAATTATATTAGTTAATTCGGGTTAATTGATAGCACCATGCTTTTAGAATAATTTTGTCCGTCATGATCTCTATATCTGTCTCAATTTATTTCAATCTTTATCGGCTACAGTCACTTCAAGCAAATATTTAATTGTTAATTTTAAATACAAATATTAATACCTCTGAGATCAGGTTTGTATCTTCTTTAGCACATACTGCAGTAGATAAAGTCTTTGTCTATTTGGAGTCTATATTCTATGAAATTTGAATGCTGGATGTCAATAAGATGAGTAGCATGGTAATATGTATAGTAAAATTTGACTAATTTTAACAACAAGGAAGATATAAAGGAGACAAATAAGAAGATACAAGCTAGTCTATTTTAACCAAAACAAGAAGTATAAAGAGTTTAAAATTCAATGCTATTTTATTATACCCAAATGGAAATGCCAATATAAAATGAGTTAGATAAGTGAAAATATCAAAATAGAGGTGGGCAATGTGGTAGATACAGGATTGTTAGAATTTCAGATTGTACATATTTAGGGAAGCTCTAGCTTTCTTTCTAAGCCTAAGTTTCCTCACCTGTATTAGAGAATAATATTGATAAAACAATATCTAGCTCACAAGGTTTTATAGGGAATAAGGAAAATAAGCTATAGATAGTACATAGCAAAAATGCCTCGCTTATAGTAAGTGCTAGACTAATAACAGCAGCAACTGGATTCACTTATTAGCAAACTCTAGAAATGTCTCAGAGAATACATTAATCTGAACTTTACAGTTTGTATTTGACCATAATTATACATTCTAAATCTGAAGAAATTAACGTTTATAAATTTTATTTACATGTGGTCCTAATAGGAAATTTTATTTGGAATAAGATTTTAAAAACCTAAAATGGGAATTAGTCACTAACATTATTTCATTCTTATATACAAAATGAAATATAATCAAGTTTCTTCATTTTATGCAACTTCAGGGACCACCAGCTTCCTTTACTGACAAAGATTCTCTTTGCCACAGAAATGTGGTTTATGTTCATTGCATTCACTGTTAACTGAATCTGGCAACATTCACTCGTGGAATCTGATTCCACCAATATGATAAGTATTTATTTTTATTGATCATCTTCTGCCAAACCCAATGTCTTCATGTCAGCACAAAGTGTAAAATTTGTGACTCATGGCTTCCTTACTATCTAAGGTGATGGTTCTTACATTTTGGTTAGATAAGCAAAAATAGCCCATATCCTGCATAGTGAAATATAAGAGACATTAAGGGAATCTAATTAACTAGATATTTGACTGGTTAGAAGTATAGAAGGAAAGGGAAGTAGCAGACTATAGTTTACCAAGTGTTTTACTTTGCTTCCTGGGTGGGTTGTGGTCCATTTATTGAGAGAAAGCATACAGGAGTGATATAGTTTGGCTCTGTGTCCGCACCCAAATCTCATCTTGTAGCTCCAATAATTCCCACATGTTGTGGGAGGGAATTGGTGGGAGATAATTGAATCATGGGGGTGGGGGTTTCCTGTGCTATTCTCATGGTAGTGAATAAGTCTCATGAGATCTGATGATTTTAAAAATAGGAGTTTCCCTGCACAAGCTCCTTTTCTTTTTGACTGCTGTCATCCATGTAAGATGTGACTTGCTCCTCCTTGCCTTCCACCATGATTGTGAGACTTCCCCAGCCATGTGGAACTGTATGCCCATTAAACATCTTTCTTTTGAAAATTGTCCAGACTCAGGTATGTCTTTATCTGCAGCATGAAAACAGACTAATACAGGGAGAAAGAACAAATGTGGTAAGCTATTTGATGAGCTCAATTTGGACATATGTTTTTTGAGGCAAACATATGGCATATATCTAATAGACTTTGAAAATATTGGCCTATGTATCAGGCATAGGTTATAGTGACATGGTTTAGAAATGCAAGTGTAGTAATTATTTTATGATCAATAAATACCATGTCCTCAGTAACCATTATGCACATAGACAATAAACGTTGTTGATGTATGTGCAATTTTTAGACAGCGGCTCTCATTTCAATCCTTGCTTGGAAACTCTTTTATGATACATCTTTGTACCATGAAACAAGTATCATGTATCATGATACATCTTTGAAACCACAGTGCCATTCAGAAATAAGCTTTTGTTTTTCTTTAAAGTAAAGAGAAACAGAACTCTGATAATTACTTATATTAAAGAGCAAGTAGAACACAAATCAGCAAAGGGAACTAAGTAGAAACAGTCAGAGGTGTAAGAGAACAGGAGAGATTGGTATCTCAGAAGTCAGGTGAAATTAAGCTTTAAGAACGAGGCAGTCATAAATGGTAGATCGGATAAAGAAAACATGGCACATACACACCATGGAATACTATGCAGCCACAAAAAAGAATGAGTTCATGTCTTTTGTAGGGACATGGATAAAGCTGGAAGCCATCATTGTCAGCAAACTAACACAGGAACAGAAAACCAAACACTGTATGTTCTCACCCATAAGTGGGAGCTGAACAATGAGAACACATGGACACAGGGAGGGAAACATCATGCACTGGGTCCTGTTGGGGGGTGGGGGGCAAGGGAGGGACCGCATTAGGAGAAATACCTAATGCATGTGGAGCTTAAAACGTAGATGATGAGTTAATAGGTGCGACAAACCACCACGGCACATGCATACCTATGTAACAAACCTGCACCTTCTGCACATGTATTGAAGGACTTAAAGTAAAATAAAATAAAATACAAAAGAATGGAGCTAAATAAGAACACATGGACACATAAAGGGGAACAGCACACACTGGGTCCTATCAGAGGGTGGAGGATGGGAGGAGGGAGAGGATAAGGAAAAATAACTAATAGGTACTAGGCTTAATACCTGGGTACAGATTATTTCACCTGTGTACAGATTATGACACAAGTTTACCTATGTAACAAACCTGCTCTTGTGCCCCTGAACTTAAAATAAAAGTTAAAATAAAGATTAATTATATGTTTTTGGTTTAATCAAGAACTCATTGGTGGTATTTGCCATAGCAATTTTGTTAAACTATTGTGGACGGAACCTCATTGTAGTGGCATGAGGAAGGATGAACAACCAGAAAGTAGAGCCAGTAACCACAGAGTGCTCTAGACAGGAGTGGGGCTATAGAAACTAGAAAATGAAGAGCATGTGACTGGAGAGAAGTAAATAGGGAGGAGAAATTATTTTAAGATGACAAAGACTAGTCATGCCAGAATGTTCTTAATTTCTAGAAATGATCTAGAAGAGGTTGCCAGTGTGTGTGTGTGTGTGTGTGTGTGTGTATCTTTGTGTGTGTGTGTGAGAGAGAGAGAGAGAAGAGAGAGAGACTGACTACAAAGTCTTACAGGATAAAAACAGCACATGTGAGAACTGCAAAGAATTAACTTTGATTTGGAGGACATGCACTTTCTATAAGATGAAAGAAGGTAAAAATGTAAGTAGTACAGTAAAATGAAAACTTGAGAGGCTTTGCCTCTAATAGCATTGATTTTTTCTGAAGTAAGAGACATGATTGTATCCTGAGGGGGAGGCAGTATCAAAAAATGGCATGACTTACTGTTGACTAATGGGGAAGAGACATTATGGAAATATACAAATAAATAAAGAAATATAAGTACTTTGAAAGAGAAAAACCGGTTGCATAATTCATACTGAGCATTAGGGAAGGCTTTCAATTCACCTGATGCCTAAAGAATGAGCAGGAATTAGGAAAAAGGCAGAAAGCGTATCCCATCAGTAATTATGATTATTAATAATCATTTAACTGGCATTCACTTCCTTTTGTATTAAGGTCCTACTGGAGGGTTGTGATGAAGTCTTGTTTTTCTACCTTCACAATCTAGAGCTACTATATTAGTTAAAAGGTGATATATCTGTAAACTTCACTGTTCAGCAGATGCTATTAGGCCAGTTTCATGTGGAAACTGAAGTTCAGTGAGGTTACTTCTCTCGTGTTTCCTGGGAAGGCAGTGTTAGGATTCATCACTCAGGTCTCTCTGATGCCACAGTTGGCTTGTTCCCATTTCCTAGGCTGCCTCATAAATACCTTCTTCTAGGACACACTTACTTGAATGATTTCTTCCCTTTCTCATGTTTATCGTCTTCCTTTGTTCCCACTTTTAAGACTGGACGTCACTCAGACCTCTGTCTATGGCTCTGTACTCTTCCCTTGTTTCCATACTCTTTGATGACACCCTTTATGCCTACAGCTTTAACGATCACATCTAGATTTCTGATTCCTATGAGCTGACATCACCTCAAATTCTATGTGTCCCCGATTGAACTTGCCATCTTTTTGTATGCCCAAATGGCTCTCCTAATTTGTCAGCACTCTAATGCATCTTGAAAACATTTTTGTTTCTTTCCTCTTTTTTAAAAAACAAATCTGTCATAAAGTTTCCCAGTGAAATGAAAATTACATTTCTTCTCTCTTCTCTACACACTAGCTCAGGCTGAAGGAATTACATGCTGCAATAACTCTCTGCTCTCTGTGCTCCTTAGAGTTGTCATTATCAAATACAAAAGTCTTTGCCTGGCTTTCAAGGCAATTCGTCATGTGGGTGCCTTCCTTTCACTTGCTTTTACATTTTCTTGCCACAAAAGCCCTTTGTAAACATTGGATATTGACTTTAAGAGCTTATACAAAGTCTATTTTAATAGATTTTTGATATGGTGAGCAGTAAATGGTGTTTGTTGTCTGCAACTATTCCACGCCCTTGCTGAGGCTTCGTTGTAGGTGGAGCATACTTCCTCAACCCACTGACCTAAATCCTGACCATGTGGCTTACATTGTTCAATGAAATATAGGGAGAAGTTCAGTGTGACAGTGAGGAGTGCAGACTTTCAGATGCAATGAGTGTGTCTTCTCATTTTTCTGTGCTCCTGTCCTGTACCATGAGAAGAGCATGTCCCAGGTCGTCGTGTTCTTTTGACCAGGCTCCTGGAGTGAGAGACACTTGGAGCTGACCTGAACTGGACCTCTAGAAGCAAAGCTGCTGAGAACATCTACAGATACGTGAGTAAGATATGTGCACTTGCTTTTTGTAAACTACTGAGATTTTAAGGTTGTTACACAGCATCATCATAGAAATATCTGACTAATATACAACCATTCTAGAAACCAGGTCTATAATCACAAACCCAATCATACCCTGAGGTTTAGTTTCTTCCTAGCTAGTGAGCTTCGGGCTAAGTGTTTTGAAGAAATGTTAGATCATAGTTACAAAGGACTTCTTTTATGCATTGGGAAAGCTGGGATTCTTTATTTAAATATCAAAATGATCTCAAGTTTGTTGGTAGACATATTCCAGTTCTCAGTAGAATTTACACAGCAGAAATTAACTGCTAGAACTTAAGTCTTTTAAAAGTAGAAAACTAGTAGAAATGTGTATAAATTAATTTGATAGAAATTAGGTTTTGTCTGAAACAACTTTCTGATTAAATCTTCTCTGGGCAAGATTTCTGGAGATGTATCTTGAGACACACAGACTTTTCGTTGCTTACTCTTAAATTGGTTCTTCAGTTTCGGTCTTTTAAATATGAGGAATGGATTACACTTAGGTCCTTTATCAACCCTTCTACGTCTATGAAAGCCATGGTTTCATAGACCATCTAATTTTCATAAGATAAAGTTAGTTTCTTGATTCCTTTTCCAAAACAGCCATTTTCTAAAGGGTTTCCAGAAGGAGTTATTTCTTGTCTCTCTTCTGTGGTCTTTCTAGAATCCTTTATAAGACCTCATTACTAAGGCCCCAGAAAAGACACTGACACAAAATCAAGTGACTCTTCAAAGATCCATGAAATAGTGTCACAGATTATCTTTGATGTGTGACTGTAATTTGCTAGAGAATTGTACCAGGTTAATGGCCTAACTCTCTTGAGCCATTGAATTTATGCGGGTACAGGGCTCTCAACTATTAAGGTCTTAACTGGAAAAGAGAGAAATGGAAAAGCCAAGATTTCATGTTTGTGAATTTATTATCATATTATTTCTTTTTTCCACAGTGGATTGAGCAGTCCCTGAGTCATATACTCTACCAGAGAATGGATGATGTCTGGTAAATAAACTGATGGGTCTGACACACAAAAGTACTGAGGGCCCAGTCGAGGCAATATCACTGGCTGTGAAATGCTGAAGAGAATCATTTGAAAGAGAAAGAAGGTAAATATATAAGACTTTCAAAAAAGCTTATGAAGTAGATTAAGAAAATTATTTGGAAATTATTCATTCAAATGGCTCTCAGTAGGTAAAAGTAGAAATTATTTTATAAATCTTTTGGAGGCTATTGTGAAACATTGTGTCAATGATGGAAGGTGGCCATCAGAGAGCATGTTAGGACCCTGCAAAAATGTCATCTCCTGTCCCTGTTTGTTCAAATGAGAATCACTTTATCACTGACATTGGAGTTTTTTGATGCCAAGTTAATACATAGTTTTCTTTTTTGTAGAAATTCTAAATGAGAAGAACCTCACTTCTTTTGATCCTGTAGCACGTGGGCCAAGCCTACTGAATGCCTGTTTTTGTAAAAAATATTTTTATTGCAATACAGATGCACATGTTTTTCAGTGTACTGCCTATGGATGCTTTCATGCTAGAAAAGCAAAGTTGGGTTGTTGCAACAGAGAGTATATGGCCATGAAACCTAAATTTTCTAATATCTGTCTTTTAGGGAAAAATTTTTGCTAGCCTCTGCTCAAGCACAATGGCTTTCACATATTTTGATTATCTTAAGGGAATAATATATTTTAGATCCTCACCAGTGCATGAGTGCACACACACAATAATATATCTGTGAAGATATTTATGCAATAGTTGCTACTCAACAAGCCCCCCTTTTTTTCTTTGTTTAATTCTATTCTGCTTCAGCTTTAAAACAATGCTGCTAACTCCTAGCTGCTTTAAAATATTTCAGCCTCTGCCTCAGGACTATGAAAGCAATATTTTCTGCAAATGTCGACGTCACTCGTCTGTTTAGAGTATTGAGTTTAGTTTAGCAGTATATTTTACATAAAATAGAAACTTTATTATCTTTGCTAATGGTAGCATGCAACCAACAAAAAGGTTGATCAGACATCTGACATACTACAATAAGGGAAAAGATTGAAAGGGACAAGATGCAGTCTTTGAGAATATTGGAATACTACTGACTTAATGACCTAACATTGTTACAAGACTTCCTCAAGAACCTAATTAATTTCAAATGGGTATCTTACATTCTTGAGAATTTGGCTCAAGTCCATTTGTTATTGCTAGGTTTTTTATTTGTAGATTGAACAAGAGCATCACATATAATGCATACAGATACAAATTCAAAATAAGGTATAAACTTGAATCACTGTCATATTCTTTACTTTTTTCATTGATTCTTTGATTCATTTATGTAGTTAACATTTATTCATCGAGGCCAATCTCTATTCTAAACACCATGCATATCTGTGTCACTCACAATATAATGATATCCTTATGAAGTGTACTGTGCAATATAAGAGACAGAAATTAACCAAATAATCACATAAAACTGCATTTGTGATCAAAGCTATGAAGTTGAGATACATGTGCTATGAAGCATATAATAGGGCAATTTGACCTAGTCAGAGAGGTCACTTGAGATTTCCATGAAGGAACAGTGATAGGGATAATATCACGAGGAATTTCAGGGCTGAAGAGGGCAGGGATGAGTGAGCTTTCACAGTATGATAATGTATGCCCAGAAATATACTCCCGCTTTCTCCTTAAACATTGCTATTTTTTTCATTTCTCCAGCTTTTCTCTGGTGGTATTTATAATTAGTTATTTATCTTTTTTTCCACTGCCTTTTGTCCACAAAATGAAGAGAACATAGCTTTAAAATTCTATTATGTGTCTATCTATTTATTTGAATATTTCCTTATAACATACTTCTACATTTGTGGAAATTGTTCCTGTTCATTTGGATTAAGTCCTAGACAGTTTTCCTGAATAGCTCCATAAATCATCATGAAGACATGACCTTGGTTTTCAATCAGCTTATATTTATGGTTGGGAAATGCTTCCTTGTGAAGCCAATAGGTTCAGAGTCACTGACCAAGGATTTATGGTTGCACTTATTATGACGGGCTTGGACTCTAGAATGATAGCAAGGTAAATCCACTGTAAGAATGGATTTTCTTGTTGAGATCTAAAGCTTTACTTTTTTTTTTTTTAATCTATAGAAGCCTCATATGGTAAAGCAACTGAAAAACAAATCATAACTTTTCTTTTTCATGCTTATTTAAAAGATACCCATCTGCTTAGTTTCTGTTCCTTATTATATTGACATTACTAGAACGTTTTTCTTTTTTGCTAACCTAAGGAATAGAGCAACAAATAGATTTCAATTTACACAGTTTGTCTTTGTAACCATATTCCCATGTGAGTAATGCAGGTTAAGCAAGACAGTTGTATAGCTGCTTTGCTAGAGATGAAGAGTAGAATTTTACTCTAGGAAAAATATTGAAAGTGCTAATTTGGTGCACAGATCTATAGCTGGACTCAGTCCAAGTTGACTATATAGGTAGTGGAATAAAATAATAAATAAAGACAAATGTACCAGTAAGTATCACTAAGTAGTAAGACTGTATTCCAATTTTTTTTCTCGATAGAGTGGTAACATTTTAGTAATTTATTTAAAAAGCTAAATAGATAAAAGAATTTGTGAAAAATGGGTTTCGAATATAAGAGCTATTAATATCCACATGCAGAGCAAGGAGGCTAATTAAATGTTTTTTTTCGTCCTCCTGTATCCCAATGACCTACTCTTCTAAGGAAATGCATAGAACTTTAGTTAAGCAAATATAACTTGTAAATGTCTAAAAAAGATTACAATAAATTCAGTGACCTAGAAATATGCCTTACCTTGGGATTATTGCATTCGTGTATTGCTTCCCTCAGATATGACGTGAATGTTCAACAGTTTCCCTTACAAAAGTCAAGATTGGTCTTTGCTGCTAAAAAGAACAACACAGGAAAACATTACAGGCCTTTTACTCCTCTGAATTACAATGCTCGGGAAGTCATGGAGGCCTGTCACCACGAGATGGCGCTCAGCTTCCGTCTCAAAAAGAAGTGAGTTCCATGTTTTTCAGCCCCTACTTATTACCATTCATTTCAAGGAGTGAAAAACAGTGTTCAGAGAAAAATCTTTGTTAGCACAAAGCGTCTACATTTGTGAGAGACAAAATTACGTTTCTAGTTCATTCAAAGACTAGTTGCTAACCTCGGAATTTTGCAAGTTAACTCACAGGAACATGAAAAAAATCCTACATTTATTGGTTAACTAGGCATACTCATTTGCTTTTTATCAGTCCATTGATGTTTTATGGGGGAGCATGGAAAAGGTAGTTGACATTTTCATGCATTTTGAAGGAAGAATAAAATGGCTGGTTATCGGCTGTGCTTGTTCACAGGTTTTGTAAGCCGAGGAAATGGATACTACGGTTGTTTGTAAAACCGGATCCAAACAAAGGAAGAGAGCAAGGATGCTTTCCTGTAACATTGACACATGTACCACTCTCTAGAAAAAGGATGAGGCTGCAGAAGAAGGTTTTAGCTTAGCATTTCAATTCTAAAATGGATGGTCCTATTTAATTTTCCACATACAATAACTTTCCTCGCTGAAGAATAGATTAATATTACTAATCTCACTTATGTAGCAGCCTTAAAAGGCCAAAGCAACATGGATATTTCCAAAGGAGATTGCAGTCATTTCTGCCGGTATCGTCAATTCCCTAACCACACTGAAAGTCATTGTGTTGGTAATCTCACGCTGTTGCTTCAGTAGGCGTCTGCGTCATTCTTTGCTCTCCGTGAGCTATAGACAGGCATAATGGATGAAGTGATGAGAGGGCACAATGATGAATTAATATCCCAGAGGTCCTAAAACTAGTCACAATGAAAGAAGGCTTTTTTTTTTTTGCGGCCACTGGGTTCCTGGAGTTGTGTTATGAAATGTGATTCTGGGGTTGTCTGTTTACTAGTATCCCTATAGAAGGATAGAGGGAAGGGTTCTCTCAACTGCAGGAGAAAAAGAACAAGAAAAAGCAAGACATACATGTATTTGAACTATAATGAAATGGAATCATAGCTATACACACACACACACACACACACACTAGAGTTTTGTGTAAATAAATGTGAAGTTTTCTTTTTATCAAGCGTTGCACTATTTAAAACATCTACACTGGCTGCAGCTTTACTGTTTGTTTTTGCTTGGTGTTTTGTTATAGAGGTAACATACATATTAGTGGTACATTAAGCTGCTTCTTCTAATATATGTGGATTAAGCAGCGGAGATAGCTTTTCTATTCTTTGACATCTTTGGAAGTGTTATTGTGAAAAACAAAGTCAAAGCAGACATGACGAGCCAATGTACATTTTGTTTATACCTTATTCTATTTGTTCTTTTATGTATTTTTAAACTCTTACTGAGTGCCACCTTACACTAGGCACAGTACATGACGCTGAGTATAACAGCAGGAAAGAGATCACAGTTCCTTCTCACAAAGATGCAGAAATGGATATTACTCTACCTGTAATGGTGCAGTATTATATGAACTGTGGTGGAATTGCAACAGTGACATTTAGCTCAATCATAGTTATTAGCCTAAAATATTTCAATTAAAGATGAACTTACTACCAAAAATATGTAAAAATCATTTTCTCTGCAGGGACAGGATAAGCTAGGAAAAGTGCAAGCTTAGAAAGAGTATGAGTGTGCTTCCTTTGTTTGAGAGACTATTCCCTTCTGGCCAGAAGAGGGTTTGGGATGGAACTTGGAAAGTGGAGTGTACAGAGAAGCTTAACCAGTGTTTTGTTATTCTCGCATCCTATATTTATAATGTGTTTTCATAGTTCAGTTTGACTAATTATGTTTTTCTGGGATGGAAATATTTTCATATCCAAACACAAAAATGTAGTTAAAAGTATTTAAGGTAAATATAAATAGTTAAAACAGCCAGTTTAGACAACTCATTCACTTTCTTTTCTGCGTTCAAACAGGTATTTGAGAATTCACTATATTTCACAACTGATTTTTCATTCCCTGTATATTTAAAGAAACTCATACATATCTTAATGACACGCTAATCTGAAATAATGAGACTCATATATAATATTTGTGTCCTTTAAAATGAATACATAACCATATGCTATAATTTTGTGGTGCTCGTTAATACAAGTAGTCCTTAATTTTTCAAAAACGAGGGAGTAGACACCATAATGTGAACATTAAAACAAATAGATACACACACATTACATAGTGTTTAGTTCATGAGCTGTTTTGAAATTTGCTCCATGATTTTGATAGGTCATTTGTATTTGCTCTTGTGTGAAACACTTTCAATAACCCTTATTGGTAAAGCACTTGGAGATCATTGGTTGAAAATTGCAATTGACTGTGAGTGCAGGCTTCAAAGCCTTACAATTGAGAGTCATCATAAATTTTATCTTTGCTGGCATAAATACGGAGATGATTTTTATGCAGAGAGGGAGCCCTTTTATTTTGTAAACATTTTTATGCTAGGTGCTTCAGTAATGAATCTTAGATCAGTATAAAAATTGTTTGCAATAATAATCTATATACCAGTAGCTATGTGATGTTCTTATAGCTGTCTCTGCTTGCCCCGGAGTAAGAAAGCACTAATATTTTGAAATAATTCTGTATGTGTCATTGTCTGCTTTATGGTAATCAAGAGTACAGAAGATAAAAGCACACAGGTTTATTTTTTTGAAAAAAAAAAGATGTTTACTTGAGGGATATTTTCTGATAGCATAGATTTCTATTAGCTTTTTAAATTTAAACAAATATTCACAGAAAGGGGAGCTTTGTGGTTGTTGGAAATCCTGTTTTATCACCTATCACCCAAAAAGAAAAGAAATCTTAAAGGATAAAGGTAGAAGTAAGTTCAATTTTCCTCGGTATCAAGTTAATGTTTTCAATCAGAAGAAGTTCTTTGAGCAGGTGAAGAAAAGACATTAAAAGAATTGGAAGCTATAGTAAGAGCCCTGATGAAGAATACATCATAAACAACTAACAAACCAGAAATGAAAATTGGGTGACTTTAAGGTGGGAACTACTAACAGGCTGAGAGGCAGCATTTGACCTCTTTTAATGGAAATTTTAAGAGAGGACTGGAGGTGATGAAGGGTCATTGAATCGGATGTCAATGGCTGCTGAGTAGTACTCCAGGTGGGTTACTGAGCTCATTCTGAAGGATGATGTAGATTGGGGTGCATCAATCAGCCAGGCAGAAGTCAGCTCCCTGACCAGTGCTTTTCTGTAGTAGTTCAGACATTGCACAAAGTACAGGGAATCAGATCGTTTATTTATTTTGGGCTTTTGTTAAGGTATAATAATGACTTCTTATATTTGTTTAGTGTGTTATATTCTAGAACCCATTTGCCACCTCAATTCAGTAAGGCTATCAAATAAAATATGTTTTAATTTTCCATCTTAATATATATTTCTGTGCTTTATGTGATAAAAAATTCACTTAAAATTTATGTGGGATCAGGGCAATAAAAGAAACAGATCTTTTGCAAATATAGTTTGCACTTATGTATAGGAAAAGTTAGGGAGAATAAAAGCCATTAAAGTTGTGTATAAAAGATACATTAGAGTTACATTTATATCATTGATTACACTGTTTCTCAATTATACAGTTTTGAAAAAAACACAAGCAATTAATCATGGTAGATTACACTCATTTTGTATTTGGTCAGCAGTAGCAAGTAGTTATTAAGAAGTCTGAGTTCCAATTGTTTCTCTAAATAATACTTTGTAATATCTTTTGCTTATGGGATTTCTGTAATACCCTTTAGTAAATGTGATTATTTATACCTAGAAAACATTTGAAAATAGCTCTCATTCTTTTTTATAATTATACTTTTAAATAGATTTTAAACGTATTATATTTTTAATATGATGCCATTACGAGTCCTGCCATTTGTCTTGCTTAATCTGAATATGCATAATTACAAACCATACCAATTAAAACCACTATACATGCATTATTAACTGGGTAAGAATTTAAGAGTAAAAATAAGATTAAAATATTCAGGTAAGATAATTACTCGTAGCTTATGTAAAAGAACTACAAATTAGAACTGGAAATTATTTAAATTTTTATTTTATAGAAAAGCAGTAGTTATATATAGATGACACAATTCAGTATTGGTAGAGGGCAAAATTTCTGTCAATAACAGTTCTTCAGATAGAATTTTCTTTAGCAATTGGAAATATTAAAAATAACGAGATATTGGCAAGATATATGACATTTATATGACCTACTTGCCAGTATTGAAGTGGTCCACTAAAAAAAAAGAAGATATAGTATTATGACTTTTATAAGAATTTAAGATAGCAATACTTTATTAACCTGTTTTATTTAAACAGAAAAAAAGAAATCAAAAAATAATTAGCAAAGTCAGAGAGTATTTTAGATTAAACTGATTTGAAACATATAGTTTTCTTTTAGAAACTGCAAGCCATTCGCAATATGGCATGAAACAACTGGCTTAATAATGAAATGTTTCTATCCATGTCTATAACATTCTAGGCAACAAAATTTAGCCATGCATTTTTGCATTACCATGAACTATATCAAACTGTAGTCCTTTCGGTGGGGTCCTGATTTGTCCAGACTTCTTTATCAGTCGCTTGAGGGTCTTAATAAGCTATTGAGTTTAGAGTTTTTAAGGTGTGATAGATGACTCCAAATGGCTCCTCTGTAGCTAAAATTTGGAGCTATAACTTGAACTTAAAATTTAAAGTTATATCTTCAAATTTTAGCTACAGAGTATAGGCTGCGTCTTACACCCCCAGCCTCTACCAGGGGAAAATACTTTTTGTATGGCCATAGTTATCTGAATATTTAAACTGAATTCAGGAAAAAAGTGGTATCCTGCAGTGGACTGAACACTTCATTATAACTTTGTTTTCTGTAGTTTAATGCAGTGCCCTGTAACATGTAGGTTTGGAATATATGTTCATTGAATGATTGTATTTACACTTATTAAACTGATTCTACTCAAATAAAGGTACCCAAAGGGTCAGTCTGAAAGTGACAGTAGCAATTAATTTCATCAGAGAAGGGACTAGGGATTGGAAGGAGGAAGAGCTGAGGAAAGAGAGAGGAGAAAGGAACAAAGGTAGGCAGGAAAACCGGGGGAGTTGGATGTGTCCTTCAGGAATAGGTGAAAATTCAATGTGTTCAGGTGGTGACCAGTATCAGGCTAAAGCTGGTGAGCTGAAGTGTTTGAAGTTTTCAGAATAAATTCAGGATTATTTAGTGGGTGCTCATAGGAGATGAAACTGCTTTCATTAATAGAAGACAGTCAATAACTTTTTGTTTAGTTTTATTGTAACTTGTGATGAAAAAACAACTCCTTTCCTTGTAAAGTCTTTGGCTTACATTCATCCATATTTCATGTCCTTAGATCAAAAAAGAAAAAAAAAAAACCCGAACAAAAAGACTTTATATTAACTACTAGAACTTATTGAGCAACTCTGTAAATATCAGGTCAAGAAAAACAGACAATTGATTAGACATTTAAGAAAAGCAAATGATATAATTTTACTTCAGTCTCCTGATTTACATCGACTCATTTCTAGTTTTCCCAGTCCTGGAGAGGTGGATCAGTGCAGGTTGACACAGTGTCAATTCCAGATTCTGTTCCCTTCTACTTGGTTCATTCCTTCTGCTCTCTGCCAGAAGTTGGTATTATTTGAACTTTAGTCCAAGTACTTCCGTTCTCATCTCTCTTTATACTTTCCTTTCTCACAGTATCAACTCTCACTTCCATGAAGCTGATTTCAAGTAGATCTCAAATCAATTCTTCCTATCTCCTCATCTATATTTAAAACAGGCACTGTTGTATATTTACAGAATGGTATTGTAGGGATATAACATTAAACCTTATAAGTGACATTCTTTGGTTAACAAAAATCTTTTATTTCAATTTTTTTCTAATTCTCTCATTCTAGTCACTTAGACTTAAACCTTCAAATTATATTTTATGCAATTAACTCTTTAGATAGCTACTATGCCTATTCCTTTCTTTTATCCTCGCATTCACTACTTTGTGCCTGGGTTTGTGAAAATCATCTTAACTTGTATTCCCTCCTCTTTCAGATATCATTCTGTACATCAGACAACTAGTAAACAAGTGTAGCCAACCAGTTTTTCTTCACTTTTCATCAGGAGATTTAAGGTTATCTTCATTTTGGCTTCAGCTTATTTTTCTAGTCCTAAAATATATTTTAATTTCTTCACTTCAGACAGAGTATCCTATTTACTTAATCAATGCATTTTGCCTTCATACCTTTATCTATATATACATAATTCTTTCTCTGTAATTATCCTGACACTCTTCTCTGTGTCTATTAACCCTACTCATTTTTAAAATTCTAGTACAAATTTGAACTACTTCTTGAGTTTTCTATATTCAGCCTAGAGTTCAACCTAGAGTTATGCATTTTTCTATATTTTGAGACTTTTGACATTTTGCAGGTGGGTGTCTGCTCACTATTCTTCAGCTATCATTTTGTAATCAGGTATCTATAAAATGTCTCAAGCTCTTTCTCCTGCCTTTATACCTTCTCCAATTTTACCAAACTTTTAATGTCAGATGTATGAGAAAATCTGGTCTAGACTTAAGTTACTTAAGTCAAGGACTGTATCTCATTTATCTTTAGATTGCTGACATTTACTATAGTCTCTGGCATGTCAAAAGTACTTAATGAATACTTGTAAAATAAATGAACAAATGGATTTTCACAATGAAACCTTCCAGAATACACCCAATCAATACCGCTTTCCCCCTTTCCAAATATCATTCTATTGGCTTTCATATAGCCGTTTGCTTTTTTCACTAGCTTTTTTATATAGTCATCTTGATGTGGTTTGGCTGTGTCCCCACCCAAATTTCATCTTGAATTGTGGCTCTCATAATTCCCACGTGTCATGGGAGGGACCTGTGGAAGGTAACTAAATCATGGGGTTGGGTCTTCCCTGTACTGTTCTCGTGATAGTGAATAAGTCTCAAAAGATTTGATGGTTTTATAAAGGGGAGTTCCCCTGCACATGCTCTCTCTTGCCTGCCTCCATATAAGATGAGAATTTGCTCCTCATTTACCTTCCACCGTGATTGTGAGGCCTCCCCAGCCATGTGGAACTGTAAGTCAATTAAACCTCTTTCCTTTATATATAACCCAGTCTTGGGTATGTCTTTATTAGCAGCATAAAAACTAACTAATACACACGTAGACTTAGTTCTTTTTTTAATTTGTATTTTTAGAGTTGGAGTCTCATTGTGTTGCCCAGGTAGAGTACAGTGGCTGTCATAGCTCATCGCAGCTTCACACTCCTGGGCTCAAGCAATCCTCCTGCCTCAGCCTCTCAAGTCACTGGGATTACAGGCATGAGCCACCACACCTGGCTCTAAATTCTTTTTTTTTTTTTCTTTTATGAGGCGGAGTCCTGCTCTGTCTCCCAGGCTGGAGTACAGTGGTGTAATCTCGGCTCACTGCCAGCTCTGCCTCTGGGGTTCACACCATTCTCCTGCCTCAGCCTCCTGAGTAACTGGGACTACAGGCACCTGCCACCACACCTGCCTAATTTTTTGTATTTTTACTAGAGACGGGGATTCACCGTGTTAGCCAGGATGGTCTCGATCTTCTGACCCCATGATCCACCAGCCTCGGCCTCCCAAAGTGCTAGGATTACAGGCGTGAGCTACCGTGCCCAGCCCTAAATTCTTTTTTTGCATTTTAATATTATTTTTCTTAACTAAACTGTAAGAACTTGAAGATTGATTATTAGATATATCCCACAGTGCATACTTTACCCAGAGTAAGCACACAGTGTATAATTTTGGAAAATTTATATTTTCATGGTGTTAG
Source organism: Papio anubis (assembly GCF_008728515.1). Lineage (NCBI taxonomy): Eukaryota > Metazoa > Chordata > Mammalia > Primates > Cercopithecidae > Papio > Papio anubis. The sequence goes on from NC_044982.1 coordinate 77,923,979, forward strand.
TGTTTTCATGTAGTACATATTTTAGATACATATGCACATGAAGACTTCAGTATGTTCAGAACTTTGGAGACTCAAAAATTCATATTATTTATTTATTTATTTATGTTTTTAATGCTGCTAATTCATGAAAATTACTGAGGTATCTTAAAAATAAATAGGATATAAACAACATGATTTACTAAATTGAAGAGAAATCAAAACCAATGAAAAGAAGCTGGGATAGCTACTATTGGAGATGGGATAGCTACTATTGGACACTGTAGAATGAATTACTGTGCTTGAGATTCAAATTTAGCTTTGGTTCAGAAAGTAAGGTGAAACACGAAAAGTAGTTAGGTATGTAGTTAATTTATGCTGATAAAATAACTTTAAACATAAAATTAAGCACACATATTCTTCCGGGTGTTGAATTTTTTAATCTGTAATTAAATTTAGGAAGGTGTTTATTTCATGTTAATAAGGAAGCAAAATATATAATTGTTCAAATAAACATTTCTTGTGTTGATCCTCTAGGAAATTTGAGAGCTCTTACAAATTTCTGGAAAAACTAATGAAAAAGCACTGTGGGAAAAGGGTGCTACCCTAAGCAACTGTGGAAATGAATGGAAACTAAGACTCATGGCAAAAGCCCTATTAGCACTGTATGAGCTCATCAGCACTACATTCTAGTTGATAAAGTTGTTTTCCATAGGAATATGGATTAACAATTTTGAACCAACTATACATGAATTCTGGAATTGAAAAATTAAATAATAGATGGCTGAAAGTGAGAGCCAGGTTTCTCACTTTTGAAGTGGGAGGTTACAAGCAAAAGGGGAGAAGCATGGATGCATTACTTACCTATAAGGTACCTGTAATGTAGGTAATGAATTCGAGTTGGAGATGTCAGTGTGGATCATGCTTAGCTCAATGTAGATAAAAATAGATACATACAGAAATATTTATAAATATATGGGTATACACTGGTTAGTATACACACATATTTTTTTTACTCTGTTATCTGAGAGGGCCAAGAACAAAGATATTCCAGGAGCAACAAGCATACTTGGGATCTAGACATTGTTTCTAAAACCATCCATGGAAGAGGACCATGGCTTCCTGAAGAAATGACTGGTTGTTGGGCAGGAAATATATAATATAATCCTGGAGCATCTTGTGGTGCCAAAATTTAAGGAAGTATCCAAAGACCCATATACATACATGATCACTCACCCAATAATGAGGGTATGGGCTCTGTCAAAGGGACATTTGAGCCTTCCGAAAGCTCTTAAAATGGCAAAATCTGGAACATGTTGAACAATCATGAACATATATCATCATATCCCAGAGTATCAAATAAATTCTTGTAAGTTCATCCTGATGTAAACAAATGACTGTATAAATAGGTTCATGGAGAAGAATACACAAATACACTCTTGCATAGGAAATTTCAGATAATTTATGTAGATATTCTGCTCTGAAGGAGGTGGAACATAAGTTTACATTCCTTTCTTATGGATTAGATTAAATGTCTTCTTCCAAAGAATGCAGAATGGAAAGGCAGAACAAATAGTAACTTTATAGTGGAAAAAATCTGATAAACATTGCCTCATCCACGGGGTTAAGATGAAAACACAACAGTGATGTCATATGTATCCTTAATATGATGTGATAAGAATGGCACTTTACCACTGTTGTCTTCTTCTTATTCTAATATTTTATTTTACCTCCGTTTTCTTCTTCTTACAATCTAATGAGAAAAAAATCAGACAAATCCCAAATGAGAAACATTTTACAAAATACCTGACCAGCACTCCTAAAAACTGCCAAGGTCATCTAAAAAAAAGAAAGTCTCAGATAGTGTCAAGGCAGGAGGTGATGAAGGAGTCGTGATGACTAAAATACAGTGTGACATCCTGATAGAATCCTGGAATAGAAGGAGAATATCAGGTAAAAAAATAGGGAAATCTGAATAAAGTGTGTACTTTAGTTAATAACAATATGTCAATATTGATGAGCTAATCATTGCAAATGGAAGATGGTAATGTAAGTTGTTAATAATAGAGGAACCTGGGTGTGGGGTATATGGGAACTCTCTGTGCTGTCTTTGCAACATTTTCTTAAATCCCAAACTATTCTAAAATAATGAGATTATTAAAAATAAAACTTAAAGCTTAAAATTAACTCATCTCTGAAATATGTGCAATCCTGAGTTATGATTCAGATTTGTTAATTTATTATCTTGTTACATGTCATAAAATAGGGAACAATGAATATATAGCATCCCCATAAGATACTCTCAAATGGTAGATGCCCTCTTAGTCCATTTGTGCTGCCGTAATGAAATAGCTGAAACTGGGTAATTTGTAAACAATAGAGATTTATTTGTTACAGTTCTGGAGGCTGAGAAGTTCAAGATTAAGGATCAATTAAGGCCAGCAGGGTCAATGTCTGGTGAGGCTGCTGTCTGCTTTAAGATGGAGCCCTGTTGCTGTGTTCTCTGGAGGGGATGAACGTTAAACTTTCACATGACGAAGGGAAGGAAGAGATGGATTTGCGGTCTCAAGCTCTTTTAAAAGATTCTAATTGTATCAATGACAGTGGAGGGTTTATGACCTAATCATTTTCTAAAGACCCCACCTGTTATACTGTTGTGCTGGGGATTAAGTTTCAACCTCATTTTGGAGGGCAAACAGCTAAGCCATAGCATACGCTGAATAATTTTTTGACAAGGGCTGGATTTCAGGCAAGTTATAGTGAATTTCACCATTGAATTTTTCCAAAGACCTTATATCCTGCATTGACTTAAAAGAATCTACAAAGAGGTAGACAGATTTGACTATGGAGACATTTTAAAAAGTCAAAGAAGATCATAAAGTGATAATGCACAGGGAAAATTAGGAGCACATATGAGAACATGTGAGATATGAGAACAATCAAGTTAATTTATGGAGTTGTCAAAACATTAATATGAAAATGTGAAGGTTCTGTTAGAATATGAAAGAATATGATCAATCAATTTATAAGACAATAAACAGTCCAAAACTTAATTATATATTTAATTTTTCCAGTAATTTAATACATATGGATGCAAAAACCACAGATACAATTATACGTATTCAAACAAATAATTAAAGATTAATACTCAGTAGTAATAAATACACATTAACGTTTGTAAATTCTTACTGTTTTGGGATCTGAACTGGCATATTTCTAGAATAAAAGTTAAATAAACTAATAACTTTTGACTCCTAGGAATGTTTTCATAGAGAATAATTAGAACAAAAATGTAATTAGGCATACTCAACAGAGCTTTATTTATAAAAAGGAAAAACGGAAAAGAACCTAGATAATCAACAGCAGGGGCTGGCTAAGTAAATTAGACTATATCCATGTGAAAGAATATTTTTTCAGTACGTAAAAATAATATTTAAAGCAGATCAATGCTAAGTAAAATATTTAAAGTAAAAATATTTAAAGCTAAATTAATGCTAAATAAAAATTACAGTAGACCAAATTGTATATAAAATATAATTCAATTAAAAATGTAAATCCAATTAGTAACTGGAAAGAAATACATTTTAGTAGTGGTTATCTCAGAGAGATGAAATTATGGTATGATTTTTTACATTTTTCTTCTCTAATTTTTCTCTGTTGGTCAGGTATCTGTTCCTTTATTCATAATAAGAAAAGTCTTATTTAAAGTAAACATACTAATATCCACGTAACATACGTAGGCCACTGTGTGAATAATAAAAAGACACATGGGAAGGGGCTGTGATAAGTCATAGAAGTCTGTAGGAGAAATACGCTTAAATTTTACTTCTTACAAAATGGAGAGACTTTGCTTTGGAGTTCGGGTTAAAATCCAACATAGTACTGACCTCTACTATAGTGAGACAGAGAGGATTTCTGTGTGTTTGTTCAATGGTAGGGCCATGACATGTGGCCTTAAACTTTCTCGTCTGCTCCCAGGAGCAGATCAAAGTTTTGTGAAGCTTCAGGCTGGAAGTCCTTTATAAAAAGTAATGTAAATTTATTTATTTATTTATTTATTTATTTATCTATTTTTTTTGAGACGGAGTCTCGCGCTGTGTCACCCAGGCTGGAGTGCAGTGGCGCGATCTCGGCTCACTGCAAGCTCCGCCTCCCAGGTTCAGGCCATTCTCCTGCCTCAGCCTCCGAGTAGCTGGGACTACAGGCGCCCGCCACCACGCCCGGCTAGTTTTTTGTATTTTTAGTAGAGACGGGGTTTCACCATGTTAGCCAGGATGGTCTCGATCTCCTGACCTCGTGATCCGCCCGCCTCGGCCTCCCAAAGTGCTGGGATTACAGGCTTGAGCCACCGCGCCCGGCTAAAGTTTGGTATGGGGCTTTGGAAACGACCCAAAAGAGTAAAGGGTCCTGTAACTCCAGTATTATTAGCCACATGGTAAATATGTCTCTCTTATTCCAAAAAGTGAGGGGAATTTTCTGGTAGGCTCCAAATTTAAACAGGTGTCAGCCCTTCCCCTTCTTCCCTGCACACCATTCTAGGTAACTCAAGGAGGTCTGTAAAACAGTTACAGCCACAGTTGTTTCCAGTACTATTAATACTTTCCAGGTATCATAATACTTTGCTTGTCATAGTTCCTAAATGTTTAGAAGCACATACAAACCTTTGGGATGTGTAGCAAGTAGTCGAGAGAACTTCATTTCCTTTGTCGTTTGGCTCTTTGCTATGGGATTTAGACTCTCCTAAAATCTCCTGAACCACTTTAATATGAGCTGCACATCTCAGCACGTAATGCATTTCCAAGAGTCATTTTCGTCTTCTGCTCACATGGTTTGTGGAAGACCTTTTGTATGTAGACCGTTGCTTTCTGTATGAAAGGCAGGTCACTGAAGGAGTAAGAACCAGCTTTCTTCATTTTTCTAGATAGTCGTTACTTTTCATTAAATGAAATCAGATGGATTTTTTTTTTCAATTCGAATCAACTACCTTAAGCTACTGAAGATGTCTGTAGGCTGCTTCTCAGTCTTACTTTTTAATTGCGTGTGAGTTTTCTTGATTTACTGAATCTTTATAGGCACCTTCGTCAGAAGTTGTAAAGGCTGCCTTAGATACTGCTAGTAGGATGTTGCTATGGATTCCTGGTTCTGCTGAATAGTTTTTTTTGGTTGTGGATGCTTTTCTCTACAATCTTTCCAAAATAGTTCATAAAGGAAATCTAATTCCAAATCCATCTCTTGCATTCTTGCCAAGTACTTTAAAAATGCAAACTCTTTACATTCTGGCCTATATTTCCCTTATTCGTGAGTTGACCCTATCTTCACCTTAGTACTCGCTCTGTTTGGCATCTCTCCCAGACCTATTTTCCTTTTGCCAGTTTGGCTTGCAATAGATCTTAAAGTATAATCCACTCCAAGAATTACTCCATCAATCTTTGAAAGTTGCTCAGTCTGCACTTTTTCCTAAGCTTGTCCCATCATATATTCCCACTAGGCTGTGCTTTCACTCCATCTTAAGGGAAAAATCTATCGAATTAAATAGGAAATGTGATTTGGAAAGATTTAGGCCTCACTGAGGTGTATGCAAGCTCCCTACTCCATGCTACTTTGCTTCAGTGCTAAGAATCGAAAATTAGGAAAAGGCCATAGATATGTAAAAAATCCAGTGATAGTCTTTTATATATCCGAAGAAATTACTCTGATGACTAATTTCCAAGACATTATACCGTGTATTTCTGCTAAGCTATCTCTAGCACTGAGCTAAAAGAAGACTAAACTATATATATTTTTTCCTTTAAAAAAACCTTTTTAGGAAGCCGTAGGTCTTTGGCCCTCTTGCTGGAGACTCTTTAAACTTCTTTTCATTGAATATTTCAAAATATAAATGAGAGAAAATAATTTCAACCTGCAACAAACAACATCTTCTACCCCCATGGAAGAAAATTGAATTCTATAGCAAAATACAGTGGTAGTTTGTGTTTATTGCAAAATATAAAGCCCCATGGAATTATCTGTAAGTTCACTGCAAACCATGAGAAAGCCGAATTGGCTATCTAAAAAACAAATTGTATATTTGGGGATTGCAAGATTCACAAGAGGAGGACAACTGTGAGAAAACTCGTGAGGGATCAAGAGGCCACAGGAGACTGCAGAATGATAAGAGAGAAAGTGGTCACACTGACTGTGATTGAGGGGATCTTATTTTGAAACATGAGTGTGTATAACCCATCTTAAGTTACCTTCTGTACTGTGTAGTGATTTACTCCACTACTGAAGCCTCAGGAAAGATGTACTAGACACAGTGTTTTGTGACAAGTATTGTGGGGAATTTAAGAAGAAGAGTGACTATTTTCCAATAAAAGCTTATGGAAATTTTCAGAAAGATTGTGGAGTATGTGAAAAGAATTATTAATATTTTAATGAACAGAAGCAAACTCAAAAGACTCTCCCAATGGCAGAAGGTGGAATTATTTTTGCAACAAAGTACATAGTGATTATATAGAATTAGAATCTAAAGGCTATGATAAATACAGATAAATTCATACTTACATAAGTAATAAGTGAATAAATGAAGGAGAAGGAAACAGTCTTCCTTAAAGGTGCACTCCAAAAAATATATGTAGATGCTCATATCCAGGAGGTAGAGCTTAATTTCATGTCTTTTCAGTTTGAACTAGACTTAAGAAATTACTTACAAAATATATAGTATGGAAATGGAAAACAATGACTTTACGGTGTAGAAACTCGGAAGACACCATGTGAACCAAGAGATCAAGGTTAACATCGCCAGTGATAAATCATGTTGATATCATCCACCCCTTGTTTTGATGTAAGGAGAAAGGTATCACACCTCTGTGGTGTTCTTCCTGAACACCCAGTCAGCCAGTTTAAGAATGAGAAAACAGACAAACTCAAACTGAGTGACATTCTCTCTGGCCAGTATTCTTCAAAAGTGCCAACATTGTGAAAGAGAAGGAAAGACTGAGAAACTGTTAGAGAGTTGAGAAGGCATAGTGACATACATATGGCAAAGGACAATGTGATGTACTGGACTAGATCCCGGAAGACAGAAGGATATTAATGAAAGCACTGGTAAAATCTGAATGAAGTCTGTCATTTAGTGGCATTGAGCCAATGTTAATTTCTTCATTTTGACAAGTGTACCATGGTTATGTAAAATGTTAATATTAAAGAAAGCTGGGTAAAGTGTATGTGTCAATTCTCCATATTATCAAAAATAATAATTTGAAATTATTCCCCATTAAAAGTTGACTAAAATATTAAAGGTCTGTGTTACTTAGCATAAACTACTTTAGACTCACTGAGAATAAAAATTGTAATTCAACACTTCCAATAAACGCATATTAACTAAATGATTATGACAGGCAAGTCTTCATTTTAGATTTCTAGAATACATGAGTGAAAAAATAAAAAAAGTACAGCCCTCTCGGGGTGAGGCAGACAATAAACAATAAGTATAGTAAATAAATGCATTTTATTATATGTTGGAAGGTGATGAATACAATTGATATAGTTTAGATCTGTGCCCCTACCTTATTTCATATTGAATTGTATTTGTAATCCCCAATGTTAGAGGTAGGGCCTAGTGGGAGGTCACTGGATCATAGGGGTGGGTTCTCAAAAATGGCTTAGCACCACTGATGCTGTCCTCATGATAACCAGTGAATTCCTGCAAGATCTGTTTGTTGAAAAGTGTGTAGCATACCTCCACTTCCTCTTGCTCTGGCCATGTAAGGTGCCTGTTCCCCCTTTGCCTTCCAACATGATTGTAAGTTTCCTCAGGTTTCTCCAGAAGCCAGTGAAAGGCCCCTATGCTTCCTGTACAGCCTGCAGAACCATGAGCCAACTAAGCCTCTTTTCTTTATAAATTATTTATAATTTTTTTTTGCCTCAAAAAGTGACATTTATTGAAAGAAAAAAAAATTACAAGATGTTCATCCCTTGGCTTCCTTCTCTCCCCCTCATGCTGTTCCTCAACCACCACCCACACCCCCGCTCTCCCCGCCCCACCTCGCGCCAGATTGAACCACAGCCCCTTAGATGAGATCAGCAACCTTGAGGGGCAGCTTCTCGATGGAGGCGTTGTAGAAAGTCTCAATATCTCGAAAAGTCCTCTTGTCTTCTTCTGTCACCATGTTAATAACCACACCCTTATGGCTAAACCTGCCACCTCGACCACCTTTAAAACTGTGATTAACACAAGAAAATTGTCTAAAATAAAATTTTGGGTTTGATCCAGATAAGATACTCTAAAACCCCTAATCAAGGAGGGAGAAAGAGAAATGTAATATTTGTACATCTCAATATTCAGTGTATCAGATGCAATTATATTAAAATATAATTTACGAGACATTTCTGAGTAATTCTATAATTCTTGCTAAAATTAGCTGTTGGGATCAGAAATTAAAATGAACTCATTTTTCAGACTGAAACCTCAAAATTAACACTGAGACATTATATTAATTATGAAATATAAAAGTTGAGGCTGGGCGCAGTGACTCACGCCTGTGGTCCCAGCACTTTGGGAGGCCAAGGCGGGAGGATGATGAGGTCAGGAGATTGAGACCATCTTGGCTAACACGGTGAAACTCCGTCTCTACTAAAAATAGAAAGAAAAACAAAATAGCCGGGAGTGGTGGCGGACGCCTGCAGTCCTCGGTAGGAGAACCCCCGGAGGCGGAGCTTGCAGTGAGCTGAGATCGCGCCACTGCACTCCAGCCTGGGCGACAGAGTAAAAAAATGAAAAAAAAAAAAAAAAAAAAAATATATATATATATATATATATATAAAAGTTGAAAACTGGTAGATTCAAAAATTAGCAAGAGGTAAGCAAATATAAAGTTCTTTTCTCTTTTTTAAAGTAAATTTGGAGTCAGCAAAACATAAGTTCTGTAGTGGTTTGATAGAACAATTTCACCTTAAAATTTCAACAGTAACAGATAATACGTTGGTTGACACATAAGAAAATTTTTAAATAAAATCTCAAGTTATGTGCTGTTGCCCTATCAATAACGTTATACTGTTCTCTCATTTTTTCTTTGGCTTTAATATTTGGTATCAAATTTATTGTCTGGATATTAAATAAATTGTTAGTGTATTAATGACAAATTCTCTCTCAAGTAATGATATTATATACACAGTAATCCAGTGCAATTATGACTTAAATATTGAACTAGGTGTTGTAGAGTTTATATACAGGAATGGGATATGAATTAACAGAAACTTACTTTGAATATTCAATGTTATAGAAATGTCTATGCTTATTGACATTTTTGGTTAGAATTTTTGTTAATAAAATGCATTTGGGTTGTTACTTAACTGATCATGAATTAACATTATTTATCTTATAGAATGAATTGGAAAAGCAAATACTTCTGTGTTCTACTGTCAAATGTGATGCATTCAAATAAGGGATGTTATGACAGAAAAGACAAATCTTCCTCAACTTGTCCACATCATTTCCATTCCTTCATTTATAGGAAAGCTTGAGGAATGTTTAGTGAAATGCTGGCCAATATACTTCAAGGGAAAGTCTAATTAGTAATGTTTTTTTCTTCTAGGGTAAGTAGAGAAGAAAAGGTAATTATAGAAACCCCAATTTTCATTCTCAAATTTAAGCCCAACTTAAATATAGCTTAAGGCCTTTCTTCCTTTAAGCTCACCTCTCTTACTGCTTTTTGATTTTGTGGTAGTTCATCCATATTAATGTACCTAATGACAGACACTTGGAAAAGGTGAGAATGAATTCTTTTCCTTTGACATATCAGCTGAGGATGATGGTACAAAGCATGTCTTTCAATGTGTATCTGCATGGACTCTGGGTCTGAGAGAATGATATATACTTCTACTTTATGCCTGCAAGATTCAAAAGGCCTTTTCAAATATTCAAGTCTTTTTCTTTTTCCTTTTTATTCTCTGCCGGTATGTGTTATGTGATGAGAAGAATGTCAGAGTCTCTGGAGTCTTATTTTTAAGTTTTAGGCTTGCCTGAGGGGGGAAATATATTGGAAATTTGCTGGTCAAGCTGTTCATATTTTCTTGTATCATGTCTAACAATCACAATGCAGTTTGTTCAAATAATTTAGTCAGGACTTGCATACTTAGCATGATTGACTCTGAAGTGAGTTTTTGGGCAGTGCCTGGCATTCAATCAGTAACACTTGAGGAGAACATTTTCTTTGTGTTGCAACCAAGAAGAAGTTAAAAAAAGGCACAGAGATGAGGGGCCTTTTTTTTTTTTTTTTTTTTTTTTTTTTTAATAAGGGGAATTCTGGTCATTCTTCTCTGATTTTGTTCTCAACTTGTATCTTAATTTCTTCATATTTGATGCCTCAAGTTAATAGGATTTGTATTGCCATAGGTACTATTGCCATTTCATATGCTATATTAGGGAAATGGAGTTGCTGATTAGAAATGTGATAATGCAACTTCCTCTTCTTTCTAAATTAACCTTGGAGTGGAAGGGAAATGCATTCATGATTCTGTTATTATACTCACTAGTATCAGCTGTTGTTTGTCCTTTTCATTTTCTGTGGTTTTAAAAACTTAACATATACATCCATGGAGTATATTACTAAGTGTCTTTTTCTTCCATCACATTTCTGGACTAACCTCTGAAAAAATATTTTGCTTTTAATTTTCATCAGCTTCTGAGGCTCATCTATCTGCAATTCAACCAGGAAAAAAAAAAAAATAGAAGAAAATCACCCGCTGGTGGGAAAGTTATTTGGAAGATGTTAGCCAGATTAACCTTTACATCACAATTATGAATTAGTAACGTTTCTCCTCCATAAAATCCACATACTTAATGAGCTTCAGAGAACACAGAAGAGGAAAGAGAAAATGACAGTGAAGTGATGTATTAGCCAGGGTTCTCTAGAGGGAAAAGACTAATAAGATAGACATATATATGAAAGGGAATTTATTAAGGAGTATTGACTGATGCAGTCACAAGGTGAAGTCCCACAATAGGCCGTCTGCCATCTGAGGAGCAAGGAAGCCAGTCCAAGTCCCCAAACCTCAGAAGTAGGAAAGCCAACAGTGCAGCCTTCAGTCTGTGGCCGAAGGCCCAAGAGACCCTGGTAAACCACTGGTGTAAGTCCAAGAGTCCAAAAGCTGAAGAACCTGGAGTCCTATGTTCAAGGGCAGGAAGCATCCAGCACGGGAGACAGATGAAGGCCAGAAGACTCAGCCAGTCTAGTCCTTTCACGTTCTGTCTGCTTTATTCTAGCCATGCTGGCAGCTGATTAGAGATTGCGCCCTCCCAGTTTGAGGGTGTCTGCCTCTCCCAGTCCACTGACTCAAATGTTAATCTCCTTTGGCTACACCCTCAAAGACACACCCAGGAACAATACTTTGCATCCTTCAATCCAATTAAGTTGGCAATATTAACAATCACAAGTGATTCATCGTGTTATAATTAAACCGAATTGTGGCTTCAAGGATGCACAGTCTTTAAAACTACCCAACACAAAAGAGAAAAGGGAACTAAAAGTCTAATTTCCCAAGGATTAACAATATAAGCTTCATTCTAAGTGAAGTAAATAATTTGTCAACCTCCTCTTCATACGGAAAGTAACCATAATATGATATAACATGTGTTGGAAAAGTGATTACAAATGACTCAAATCAGTGCCCTAAAATTTCAAACAAATTCTCACTATTGACACATAAAGAATCTGCATTGGGATCAGCAGTATTATTCACTTATGCAAAAATATCTTTTGACATGAGGTGAAAACATAACCTCTGGACACAGTCTCTCTTTCAGGTTTTCAGTGGGAATTGTGCCTGAGTGTTTAGGACAGGATATGGTCCAATAAATAAACTGAAAATTTTGTAACAAGTGGTAGAGTAATACATATTAATTCTGAACAGATTGACTGTAATTTGGGATAAAAACCATAATGATTACAGAACACAGTCAGTGTAAGTCAAGTCTGATGGACTAGAACAGATGTGTCCACCTGTTTAGAGTCCAGCTCTGCCTCACTTGGGCTGCATAACACTAGCTATTTGGAAAGGTATGCAGGTTAGAAAACAGAAAATATATTGGATTCTGGACCAATTTTTTTGTTCTTCTATGTAACTATTAACATCAAAAAGAGCACACCAAATGCTAAAACAAAAGAAAGTCTAGAGGAGATGTAAACATGGTTACATGCCTTTCATTGGAGATAATTTGGAAGCCTTCATAAAGAGTTTTTCAAGGTCAGGAGTGTGTAATAGATACAAACAGTTTTCATTTTTCTAACATCAACAAATCTTGTATACATTAACTCAATTGGAATTTTGGTTTTTTTTTAAATGCTAAACTGAAGAAAGAAAGATGGAAAGAGACTCCAATATTATAATGTTCATGCCTAGGAACACTCCATATATGCAATACCAAGTAAGACTAGGCTTTTGTGAATATTTATCACTTGAAATTATAGGCAAAATGCTTCTTTGTTTTGACAAAATATGCTCCAGGTTTAAAGATTTTACTGTATGTCATTAGGGGGTAATTTTATTCTTTCTTAAGGTGGAAGGAGATATCTATCCTATAATAATGAATCTCCCTTTTTGTTATAAGAAAAGTCTAATGTGTGGTTATAAACATTTGTTGTTTTAAAGATGCATTGTTATAGATGTTATTATTAAAAATATCCTTCCTGCCTGTACTCTTTATACTTTCTTATTTAAATTTATTAACACAATTGGGTATATGTGTGTCATTCCCCTTTCTCTGTTGTCTCTGTCATCCTCTGGATATTTAGGCAATCCTTAACCTGAAAAGCCTTTGTCGTTATAAGGATAAAACATCATTTTGTTATATCTTAATATAGAGAAACCAGTCTTCTAGCTCATTTATAATCTTCAAAGGTGTTTGTGGGATATGTTTTGTATCCAGAAATGTATCTGATTTTTTGTATAATAATTCTTCTCCAAATAAGGTTTTCAAATTTTATAATGAGAAGGACACAAGTTAGTTTAGAATGCTGTAGATATATTCTTGGCAAAGATACCAACTGGGTAAAATCCTATCGGAAACGTCCAAGAAGTTTAAAAAGTTTTGTTGGCCAGGTTTGGTGGCTCACACCTGTAATCCCAGCACTTTGGGAGGCCAAGGTGGGTGGATCATTTGAGGTCAGAAGTTCCAGACCAGCCTGGCCAACATGGTGAAACCCTGTCTTTACTGAAAATACAAACATTAGCCGGGCGTGGTGGTGGGTGCCTGTAATCCCAGCTACTTGGTAGACTGAGGTAGGAGAATTGCTTGAACCTGGGAAGCAGAGGTTACAGTGAGCTGAGATCACGGCACTGCACTCCGGCCTGGGTGACAAGAGCGAAACCGTGTCTCAAAATAAATAAATAGATAGATAGATAAATAAATAAATAAAGTTTTGTCTTCCTTGCTTGCCCTTTCGTATAATCAGAAAAGCTAGAGAAACATCTTTTCAATGCAATCTATACGCAGTACCAGATTTGACAGAATTTGTACAATCCAAAAACTCTAGTGGGTAAATGGCATTATTGTTTATAATGAGAATATTTTGTCATACTGTTTGCACTCAAGGAAGTGTAAAAATTTAACAGATATACAAAAAAGAAGAGAAAACTAATATAAATAGATAAGAGATATGCAAGTGTTCCATCCATTTAGATGGCCAAAACAGTGATTGATTTCAGGGCAATTTTGTATTTGCTATGAATTCCTGCTTTGAGGTCAAACAATTAAAAGTGTTCAGAAAAATTGATGTGGTTTATACAATTCTGCACATAGGACTTTTTATCCTATCAGTGTTATTTTATAATATTCAGAGTAGATATATTAAAAAATAATAAAATCATGACCTAATGACTACAGTACTGTGTAATTACACATGTAACATATTGTAGTGAATGACTAAAGACTTTTTAGATTCTGTAGTTGTTTAAACTCAGTACTTTTAAATTCTGACTGTGTATCAGCAGGGAAACTTTTAAACAATACTGATGTCTTGGTGCCTAGCTCCCATATTGCCACCCTCCCACTCATGGAATGCCATACAATAGACCTGACGTAGGGCCCAGGCATTAATTTTTTTTTGAACTTTTATTTTAAGTTCATGGGTACATGTACAGGTTTTTTACCTCGGTAAACTTGTGTCATGTGCATCCAACAAAGATCTAATATCCAACATCTGTAAGGAATTTAAACACATTTTCAAGAAAAAAAAAAAAACAGTCCCATAAAAAAGTGGGCAAAGACTTGAATAGGCATTGATTTTCTTTTTTATTTTTTAAATTATACTTTAAGTTCTAGGGTGCATGTGCACAACGTGCAGGTTTGTTACATATGTATACATGTGCCATGTTGGTTTGCTGCACCCATCAACTCGTCATTTACATTCGGTATGTCTCCTAATGCTATCCCTCCCCCAGCGCCCCCTGCCATGACAGGCCCCCAGTGTGTGATATTCCCCGCCCTGTGTCCAAGTGTTCTCATTCTTCAGTTCCCACCTATGAGTGAGAACATGTGGTTTTTGGTTTTCTGTCCTTGCGATAGTTTGCTCAGAATGATGGTTTCCAGCTTCATCCACGTCCCTGTAAAGGACATGGACTCATCCTTTTTTTATGGCTGCATAGTATTCCATGTTGTATATGTGAAATATTTTTTTTATCCAGTCTGTCATTGATGGGCATTTGGGTTGATTCTAAGTCTTTGCTGTTGTGAATAGTGCTGCAGTAAATATATGTGTGCATGTGTTTTTATAGCAGCATGATTTATAATCCTTTGGGTATATACCCAGTAATGGGATCACTGGGTCAAATGGTATTTCTAGTTCTAGATCCTTGAGGAATTGCCACACTCTCTTCCACAATGGTTGAACTAATTTACACTCCCAACAGTGTAAAAGTGTTCCTATTTCTCCACATCCTCTCCAGCATCTGTTGTTTCCTGACTTTTTAATGATCGCCATTCTAACTGGTGTGAGATGGTATCTCATTGTAGTTTTGATTTGCATTTCTCTGATGATCAGTGATGGTGAGCATTTTTTCATGTGTCTGTTGGCTGCATAAATGTCTTCTTTTGAGACGTGTCTGTTCATATCCTTTGACCACTTTTTGATGGGGTTGTTTGCTTTTTTTGTAAATTTGTTTAAGTTCTTTGTAGATTCTGGATATTAGCCCCTTGTCATATGGGTAGACTGCAAAAATTTTCTCCCATTTGTAGGTGAACAGGCATTGATTTTCTAAGAGCTCTTTTGGTCATCACATTGTGAAGCCAGGGTTGAGAAACAATTATCTTCATTTATCTGCTTCTAAATTGGGCTAACTGGAGCCATCTCTCCTTATATCAATGGGATCTTATGAGAAACAGTTAATAAAATATCTTCACATACATTTGTGTAACATTTTGTGGTTGTCAAAAAGAGTTTCAAGTCTATTGGAGATACACTGGCTAACTAAAGACCATAGAGGTAAATACTTTTTTTGGAAAGATCACTTGTCTAAATCTTGGTGGTGTCAATGAATACTTCCTGGGGAAAGAGACTACAAATCTTTGGTATGAAACACAAATAGGGGTTCAAGGTTAACCTTTGCAGAAACACATGTCAGTATTTCATTCCTTTTTGTGGTCAAACAATATTCCATGGTATGAATATTCCACAAGAATTTAGTCACAGAAAATCACACATTATATAATTCCACTTATGTGAAATGTCCAGAAGAGACAAATCGATAGAGACAGACAGTTGATTAACAGTTGCCTAGAGCTGGGCTGTGAGGAGTATGGGGAGATTGGTGAGTGACAGCTAATGAGTACAGAGTTTCACTTCGTAGTGATTACGAAGTTCTAAAATTGACTGTGGTGATGGTTGAACTTATCTGTAAATACACTAAAAACCATTGAATTATACAGTTTAAATGGGCTAATTGTACACCATATTAAATATATCTCAATAATGTTCAGAAAAACAAGTAGGCTTGCAAGGCCAGATGAGTTAGAGCACTGTATCTGGCGGGAGAAATTGCAGAGAGCATGGAGAGCTTAGTAAATGGTAAGTAGCTCCAGACAGCTGGTACATCGGGTTCAGAGAAGGGTCCCAGAGGTGGTCAGAAACGGAGCTAAAGGATACAAATGGGTCTGATCATGAAAGATATGTTTAGCCTTTAAATTTTTAAAAGTTGTGGTAAAATATATTTAACAGTTATCATCTTAACCATTTTTAATGGGTAGTACAGTAGTGTTAAATATATTCACATTATTGCAATCCAATATCTGGAACTGTTTTATCTTGCAATACTGAAACTCTATATCCATTAAATAACAACTCCCCATCTCCTCCTGCCCTAGCCCCAGGGAAGTATGATGACAATATATCATCAAATAAAAAATGTCAACAAAGAGACAGAAATTGTTAGAAAGGACCAAATCAAAGTTTTGATGTTTGAAAAGTGAAATAAGAGTGATTAGAAAATCACTAGGTGACCTCACTAGTATGTTTCAGCACTAAAGAAAGAATTAGTGAACTTGAGGATAAATGATTAGAAATGTTGCAATGTGCATAGCAGAGAGGAAAAAGAATGAAAACGTGTTCACAGAGATACAATCATTCTACCATAAACATATATACACGTGTATGTTCATGACAGCACTATTCACCATAGAGAAGACAGAGAATCAACCTAAATGCCCATCAGCAGTAGACTGGATAAAGAAAGGGTGATACATATACATCATGGAATACCATGCAGCCATAAAAACAAATGAAATCATGTCCTTGGCAGCAACATGAATGGAGCTAGAGGTCACTATCCCAAGTGAACACACGCAGGAACAGTAAACCAAATACTGCATGTTCTCACTTGTAACTGCAAGCTAAACATTGAATACATATGGACACAAAGAAGGGAATAGCAGACACTGGGGCCTACTTGAGGGTAGAGGCTGGGAGATGGGTGAGGATCTAAAAACCACCTATCAGGTACTATGTTCATCACTTGGGTAATAATCTGTACAGCAAACCCTTGTGATGCACAATTGATCTACGTAACAAACTTGCCCATGTACTCCTGAACCTAAAATAAGAAATTTACAAAAAAACACACCAGAGATTCAGAGAAATGTGGGATGGACCATTAAGTCCATCCATATGTGTGTAATGAGAGCACCAAAAGAGAGAGCGTGAAAGGGACAGAAGAAAGCGTTTTACGAAAAAATGGCTAAAACCTTCCTGAATGTGAGGAAAACTATTAATCTACACATCCAAGAAACTAAATAACTCCAAGTAGAATAAATACAAAAAACAAAATCATAACTATATACACTGCAGCCAAAATATTAAAAGTCAAAAAGAAAGAGAATATCTTTAAAACTGTAAGAGAAAAACAACTCATCATGTACAGGAAAATCACAATAAGATTAATAGTAAATTCTTCTGAAAATAATAGAGGCCAGAGGCAATGAGATGACAAAGTGATGAAGTTAAAACAAAATAAAAACAAACAACCAATAAGATGAAGCTTATATCAGAAAATCTATTTTTCAAAAATGAAGATAAAGACATTTCAAAAATAAAAAAGAAACAGAAACAGAGAATTTATTGCTAGAAGACATGCCTTACAGAAATGCAAATGGAAATTTATCACACTGAAAATAAAGACGTTAGACAATAATTTGAATCTACATGGAAAAACATAATTAACATAAAGGTAATATAAAGGTAATTACAAAAGGCAATATAATTACATTTTTCTTCTTCAATTGTCTCTTGATTAAAAATATTAAGAGAACTAAAACAAGTAAATATGTCAATATAGTAACTTGAAAACTTTCCACAAAGAAAAGCCCAGGCCCAGATGGCTTCATTGTGAATCTACCAAGCATTCAAAGATCAGTATCTTTCCTGTACTCTTCCAAAATATGCAGAAAGAGGGAACATTTCTTAATTCATTCTATAATGTCACATTTACTCTAATACCCAAACCAAAGACATCAAAGAAAACTACAGATCAATAAACCAACTGAATATTATATTAATATACAAAATAGCTCCTCAACAAAACACTATCAGACTGAATCCTGCAACTTATAAAAAGCGTGCATACAGGCTGGGTGCAGTGGCTAACTCCTGTAATCCCAGCACTTTAGGAGGCTGAGGTGGGAGGATTGCTTGAGCACAGGGGTTTGAGACCAGCTTGAACAACAAAGTGAGACCCTGTCTCTAAAAATTCATTTAATTGCTGGGTGTGGTGGCACATTTCTGTGATTCCAGCCACTCAGGAGGTGGAAGGATCGCTTGAGTTTGGAAAGTCTCAGGCTGCAGTGATCTGTGATCGCACTACTGTGCTCCAACCTGTGTGACAAAGCGAGACTCTGTCTCAGAAAAAAAAGAAAAAGGTTATACCACATGCAACATGACCAAGTGGGATTTATCTTAGAAATGCAAGGTTTGTTTAATATCTGAAAATCAGTTAGTATAATAAACCATATTAATAGAAGAAAGGATAAACTTCATATCATCATCTCAATATATGCAGCGAACATTAAAAAAATA
This sequence comes from Papio anubis, assembly GCF_008728515.1. Lineage (NCBI taxonomy): Eukaryota > Metazoa > Chordata > Mammalia > Primates > Cercopithecidae > Papio > Papio anubis. The sequence goes on from NC_044982.1 coordinate 77,942,497, forward strand.
CAATACCATTTCATGATTAAAACACTCAACAAACTCGGAATAGAAAACTACCTCCTCAAGTTGGTGTAGGCCATACACAAGAAACCCACAGATAACCTTATATTTGATAGTGGATGGCTGAATGCTTTACTTCTAAGGTCAGGAGCAAGACAAGGATAGCTGCTCTTTCCATTTGTATTTAACATTGCACTGGAGATCCCAGATGGGGTAATTAGGCAAGATAAAGAAACAAAAGTCATCCAGATTGTGAAGGAAGATATAGAACTATCTTTAATGGCAGATTTAATGGTCTTGTATGTTTCCTTGTATCCTAAGAAACACATGCACTCACACATACAACTATTGGAACTAATAAATGAGTTCAGTAAGGGTGCAGAGCATTAGATCAATGCACAAAAATCAATGTTTTTGATACATTAACAATAAACATTGTGAAAATAAGATTAAGAAAATTATCCATCAAAAAATAATATTTAGTTACACATTTAATAGAATTATAAAACTTAAACACTGAAAACCATAAAACTTAATTCACAGAATTAAAAAAGATCCACATAAGTGAAAGAACATCTTGTGCTCATGGATTGGAAGACTTAATACTGTTAAGATGGCAGTACTCTAAATTGAACTATAGACAATGCAGTGTCTAGCAAAACTCCAGCTGGTTTTTTAACAGCAATTAATTTTCAAATCTGTATCTGATCAGAGATTTCTATTCAGAAGCCATAAAGAATGCCTATAACTGAACAACAAAAACAATTTTAAACGAGCAAATAATTTTGAATTATTTCTCAAAAAAGATATACAAATAGCCAATAATAATAATGATGATGATGATGATGATGATGATAAAGATGCTGAGCCTCATTTGTCATTTTTTAGATAAATAAAAATCAACACTACCACTTCACATCCACTAAAATGGCTATGATCAAGAAAACAGATAATAAACATTGTCGAGGATGTGGAGAAATTAGACCCTAATGCATCGCTGGTGAAAATGTAAATTGGTGTAGCCACTTTGGAAAACAGCTTAGTAAACACTCAGAAGATTAAACATGAAGATACCTTATTACCAAGCATTTCCATTTCTACTAAGAGAAGTAAAAACATATATCCACAAAAACACTTCCACACAAATGTTCATAGTAGGTTTAATCATAATAATTGAAAGACAGAAGTAACTGTTCAAATATAACATGTTGCATAACACATAGATGAATACTATTTGGCAATAAAAATGAAGTACCAATGCATGCTACAACATGGATGAACCTTGACAACCTTGAGAAATGGGAGGTGATAGCTAAGGGGTATGTTTTTCTTTTCTTTTTTCTTTTTTTTTTTTAAGGAGGAACTAAAATATTCTAAAATGAGATTGTGATGATATTTATACAACCTTGTAAATACACTAAAAATATTGAATTGGATATTTTAAATTGGTTAATTATATATGTGAATTATATTTCAAGCTGTGAAAAAGATATGAACTGTTTAATTAAACAAAATAATATATTATTATAATATGTATATAAATATAATGGACGAAAGTAATAGCAAAAGCTAGAAGGCGATATAGTACTGTAAATTTCTTATACTATTAGCCAACAAAGGATCTAAGTTGAATTATAAAAAATACAAAGATAATCCAAAAGTTGTCTGAAAAAGAGGACAAAGAATATACGGGAAAAAGGAGAACAAATAGTAAGATGTACCTTTATTTCAAGACTGACTATAAAGCTTAGTTATCGAGACTGTATGCTGCTGACATTAATATAGAGAAATACATCAATGGAACAGAATAGATAACTTAGAAGTCGACATACAAACATGTACAATTTATTTTTAGCAAAACTGAAAAACAATTCTGTGGAGAAATGATAGTGTTAAAAAACAAGTCATTTGGGAACAATTGGATATAAATATTCACACAATGCACTTTGCTTGATGCCTTGCAGCATATGCAAAAGTAAGCTCAAAATGGATTACAAACCCAGAAATAAGTCTGAATGCAACAAAACTTGTAGAATAACTCATAGGAGAAAATTTTCATGACCTTGTAAAAGGTGAAGATTTCTGAGACACAACAGCCAAAGGCACAATCACAAAAGGAAAAATTAATAAATTTGGCTTTATCAAAATGTAAAATCTTGTGGTATTTTGAAGATACTGTGAGGAGAATGAGAAACAAGCTACAATTCACAATAGCAAAGGCATGGAATCAACCCTGGTGCCCATCAGTGGGGAATTGGATACAGAAAATGTGGTACATATGCAACATGGAGTACTAAGCAGCCATCAAAAGAACAAAATCATGTTCTTTGCAGCAACATGGATGCAGTTAGAAACCATTATCCTAAGGGGACTAACACAGAAACAGAACTCCAGATACCAAATGTTGTCACTTATCAATGGGAGCTAAACATTGAGTACACATGGTCATACAAATGGGAACAAGAGACAATAGACACTGGGAAATACAGGAGAGAGGACAGAGGGAAGGGGGTAAGGGTTGAAAAAAAGTACCTATTGAGTACTATGCTTATTACTTGGCTGACAGATTCATTCATACTACAAACCTCAGCATCATACAATATACCTATATAAACAACCTGCACATGTACCCCCAATACTAAAATAAAGTTTAACAAAAGAAACGAAAACAAAAAGGACAAGCTATGGACTGGGAGAAAATATTTGAAAAATATGTGTCTAATAAAGTATATAACGATCTGTCTAATAGAATATATATAAATAGAATAAGATCTAATAGAATATATAAAGATCTGTCAAAACTCAACAGTAACAAAACAACTGAATAAAAATGGGCAAAATATATGAGCATGCTTGTCATCAAAGATGATATAGAGATGGCGATACACAAAAAAAGAGATGCTCAATATCATTTAGTCATTAGGGAAATGCAAATCAAACTCATGATGAGATACCACTATATAATCATTGATAGGCTGTAATAACAAAGATTGATCATATCGAATGTTGGCAAGGACGTGGAGGAAGGGGCATTTCTTACATTGCTGATGGCAAAAAAAAAAAAAAAAAAATGGTACAACCGCTTTGGAAAACCATTTGGCAATGTCTTAAGATGTTAAACGTCTTCACAATGTGCTTATTTCACGTTGCATGCCTGTATCAGAACATCTCAGTTACAGCATAAATATATACACCTACTGTATACCCACAACAATTTTTTAAAAAAGTTAAACATGTGCCTAACATGTGATGCAGGCATTTTATTCCTGGTCATCTGTCATTAGGATGTGAAAGCCTACGTCCATAAAAAAAATATATGAATGTTCATAAAATTTTAAAAACTGTTTATTTTTAATTGCTATTTTTAATAGGTAAAGTTGAAAAGTTGTTCAAAATATGAATTGATAAATAAATGGTAATATATCTATATAATGGAATAGTACTCAGTGATAAAGAGATATAGGCCATTGGTACAAAATGATTTTGCTCAGTGAAAAAAGTCAGAAAAAGCAATAATCAGAATATACTCACCTAATAGCAATATTACACTCAAGATTTTATGGATGTATGTGAAATATTAGTTGAGAGTGACTAAACCCAGGTAATACAAATATGTATTGCCATTTATTTTCTTAAGTTATATTAACTAATATTAAAATTTAATTCGTTTCTGTAAAACCCCTGAAAGATAACTTAGGAAATACCATTCTGGACAGAGGACTGAGGGGCAAAGATTTCATGATGAAAATGCCAAACTCAATTGCAACAAAAACAAAAATTGAAAAATGGGACCTAATTAAACTAAATAGCTTCTGCACAGCACAGACAGACAAACAAACAAAAAACTCAAAAACTATCAACAGAGTAAGCAGACAACCCGCAGATTGGAAGAAAATATTTGCAAACGATGCATCCAACAAAGGTTTAATATCCGGAATCAATAACAAACAGAAACAAATTAACAAGCAAAAAACAAACAACCACTTTAAGAAATGGGCAAAAAACCACAAACTGATACTTTTCAAAAGAAGACATACATGTGGCCACCAAGCATATGAAGAAATGCTTAATGTCACTAATCATTAGAGAAACTCAAATCAAAACCGCAGTGAGCAACATGGCACAAGTATACATATGTAACAAACCTGCACGTTATGCACATGTACCCTAGAACTTAAAGTATAATAATAAAAAATAATTAAAAAAAAAAACCCGCAGTGAGATACCATCTCACGCCAGTCAGAACGGCTATATTAAAAAGTTAAAAATAACAGATACTGGTGAGGTTTCAGAGAAAAGGGAATGCTTGTATACTGATGGTGGGAATGTACATTAGTTTAGTCATTGTGGAAAACAGTTTGGAGATTTCTCAGATAACTTAGAATAGGAATCCCATTACTGGGTATACATACCCAAAGGAATATAAAACATTCTACCATAAAGATACATGCATGCATATGTTCATTGCAGCACTATTCACGACAGCAAAGATGTGGAATCAACCTAAATGCCCAGCAGTGGTAGACTGGATAAAATAAATGTAGTAAATGTACAGCATGGAATACTACAGCACCATAAAAGAATAAAATCATGTCCATTGCATCAACATGGATGGCGCTGAAGGTCATTATCCTAAGCAAACTAACACAGGAACAGTAAACCAAATACTGCACGTTCTGACTTACAAGTTGGATCCAAATATTGTGTACATATGGACACAAAGAATGTAACAGACACTGGGGTCTACTTGAGGGGAGGGTGGGAGAAGGTTAAGGATTGAAAAGCTACCTGGCAGGTACTATGCCTATTACCTGGGTGGTGAAACTATTTGTATAGCACACCCCCGTGACACACAATTCACACACATAAATACCTGCATATGTACCCCTGAACCTAAACTAAAAGTTAAACAAAGAAATATGATCTGCTGGATTTCTACTTTCACGATGTTAGCTTCATTTTTAGGCATAAACTTTTTGTTATAAGTAATTTTTTCTAGTGTTTGAAAATAATGTATGTGCTCTGTTTATTTCCCATAAATGCTATGTATTTGTTCATCTAGTTCTTCAAACTTTCTAATAAAGTTATTTAACATTCAGAAAAAATTAATTTAGTTCTCTGTTTTTGCATGTACACAAAAAATATGAACATTGAAAATATTGAAATGTTTTTGAGCAAAGTTTTTAGAAAATATATAAAGTATATTGGATAGAACCTTTTGTTGTGAGTAACAGAAATGAATAAAATCAAGCAAAAATTTATATTCATATTTCAGAAGCTGTGGGACCAAAATTGAAAGAAAGAAACGGGTGGGGACAGAACAAAAATACTCCTCCAATTCTCTTGAAAAAGTATTTAGAGGAATAGAATTACCAGAATTCCTGACGATTCTGTGCACCTGAAGACTCACATTGCCTGATTCTTTGACAATCTTAAAAGTATGGCACTGCTGCAGCAGTGTAAATAAGTATCCCACTAGCCACCTCTGGCATGGGAGACAGAATGGAATTGTGTGGAGAGGAAGGGAAATATTTCAAAATAGTTTTGAGATACAAGAAACGTGAAGCAGCTACGGTGTGGAACAAAGCACAGGAAAAGATGGCGTAATTTCAAAGAAATATTTTTGTGGTCTGCAGATCCTCTTGCAAAGTATTTGAGAATTTGAAATAGAGAATTGAGTTGTCTTGAGTTTACTCTTTGGTCTAAAAACTGTGCTTCTTTTGTGTAATGTAATCTCAATGGGATACTTCCCTTGTGAATCACAGAAAACAGAAAATAGTCTTCATGACTCTTTTCACAGTTCTCTGAAGGATCACACATATCAATTTCATTCTAGGTGCATAGGAAAATAAGTTAATTCATACATAAAATGGAGGCCTTAGTGCATTTGACTGGGGCTTAATTTTTCATGGAATCCCAGTTAAGGAAGGTCTAGAGTACATCATAGGCTTTATACAGAACTATTACACAGAAATCAAGAGCAAAAATGTAGAACTAGTCAAGAGCAAAAATGTAGAACTAGTCTTTTGGAAGCTGACATTTCCTGGCCAAATAATCAGTTTAAGTTTTAATCAGGCTATTTCAAAGAATTGGTGACAAATAGCGAAAATTGGCTACTGAACACTCAGTCCTGCTAGGGTATTAGCCAATAGGATCATTATGAGCCAGCCAACGTCCCAGAAAATCATAGAACAGAAAGTGTGTGTGTGTCTGTGTGTGTACGTGTGTATCTGAGTATAGAGGAAAGTTAGCTTTGTTTCTTCCTTTTCTTGAGTTATACATGTGCTACTCATCCTCTTCGTTTTTGTCCCATGTTCATCTTTGTCCCATACATGAGATATTATTTTTTCCGAGGCTCCCATTTTCTTTTATTTTTCTCTTTAATATATTTCAATAGGTTTTGGGGGAACAGGTGGTGTTTGGTTATATGGATAACTTATTCAGTGGTGATTTCTGAGATTCTGGTGCACCCATCAGCTGAGCGGTATACACTATACCCAATATATAGTCTTTTAACCCTCACCTCCCTCCCACGTTTCCCCTGAGTCTCCAAAATCCATTCTATCACTCTTATGTAAGGCCCCCATTTTCAAACTGCTTATGTATTCTTAGAAGATTTACTTTTCTTAGGCTCAGTGCGCTGGCTTGTGCCTGTAATCTCAGCACTTTGGGAGGCGGAAGAGGGAGGATCCCTTGAACCTAGGAGTTCGAGACTAGCTTCGATAACATAGAGAAATACCATCTCTACAAAAAAAAACAGCTGAGCATGATGGCATGAACCTGCACTCCGAGCCTGTACTCAGGAGCCTGAGGTGGGAGGATAGCTTGAGGCTGGGAAGTCCAGGCTACAGTAAATCGTGTTCATGCCACTGCACTGCAGCCTGGGCGACAGAGCCAAACCCTGTTTCACAAAACTTTGCTCTTTGTCATACTCTGCAAAATGAGAAGTAGTAACTTTCTTTATAACCCAAGAAATGATTTTCTTCTACATTATAGTTCTAATTTTCTTTCAGTCTGTGATCCCAGTTCTGTAGTCCTTTCATCAAAGAAAAGGTCATATTTATTTTTTGCTATTTAAAATTTATTTTTGAACGGACAATTTATAAAAACAAGATGAAGTCCAATAGTTACAAAAGATATTTCATAGAATTTAACACTCAATAATTCTTCCCTGATGTAATCAGCATTACTAATTTTTTTATGTAACCTTTCTGATATTTTCCTTATGTGGAAGTATATTTTTATGTATATTATTCTGTATATCTGTTTCCTTTAACAAATGTTAGTTACTATAAACACTAATATATATACTGCTTTTTCCTCCCAAAGTACAGAACATTTTAATCTTACTATCTGCAGTAAAACCAACTTCCTTAGTAAAATGTAAAATAGAAAATGAGAAGAGAATTTGACCCCTTTGACACTGATTATCTTGGCTGGTTGCCAAAATTTCACATTTTGGCTTAACCAGCAAATGAAATATGTATATGTATAGGTCACATTACAAAATTTTATATTAATTAAATGCACAGATTAGAGAAAATAATTTATTATATAACTTTAAAATAAATTCTTGAACATGTGTTTAAATGAATGTGTTTTTGGTTTTAAATTTTGTCATGTAGACAAGACTTTAGAGTAGTGCTAAACTTTATTAAGAGATCAGATATATTTAGTAAGAGATCAGTTCCTGTAGTATTTATTTTCACAAAGTTTGTGTGATTGATCTGTCAAGTTTCTTGCCAAATAAGAGAGTCAGTAGTTTTTAGCATAATGATCATTTGTAAGCTTTCTCAGTTTAAGCTGGTGATTTTGATCTCTAAGAGTTTCACATTTATGCCACAAAATGTGAGGACATAAAACTACTCATTTGCTAATTTGGACATAATTTTACATTGGAAAACTATTCTTATCTTACAATATTAGCTTTTGTAATACATAAAAGATAGCTTTAAATTCTTTTGGAAAAAGTTGTAAGATTAAAAAATATAGTTATTCCTATTTTGGCCTGTTGGAATCTGACATTCATTTGTTTGTAAGGAATAACCTGGGAGATATGGCTTTATAGCACTGGCACTTGCAAAATAGAAAATATAATTAGCTTGAGATGTAGTAAATGACTTTGTTTTTTCCATAAAGCCAACATTACGCCAAATAACAATAACTCTTAGAAACATTTCTAAGTCATTCCATTTTATTTTTAGTTTTATAATATTTACTTGTAAATTAAATTTTACTTCTCAAATGGAATAGTTTTCTAAATGAGTAGAAAACACCTCCTGTGGTTGTTTCTAATTTCATTTTCTGTTAACATAGCTGTTGGCACTGGAAATGCAGAACAATTTTCAGAGTACTGTCAACCATGTAATTTCTTGGCAAATACATGACAATTACTTCCATGTAATTATAGTGTCAGTCTATGGGATTACACAGCTTAGTCTAGGAAGAGAGTTACCTGGTCATCTTGTCCATCATTCTACTGTATTTGTTTCCTATGTCAATGTCCTGGTCACACCATGAATTATGGCTCCCCTTAATACTGCAGTCCGGTCAAAGCTAAAGAATTCAGCTAAAGGCAACTCATTTTCTTATGTTCCTAGATTATTCCTTTGAATTAAGACTAAGATATTCCTTTGAATTAAGACTAACACACCGCTGTGGGTTAAGATTTGTTACTTATTAATGCTCCAGGGGCATGTAGTAATGAATGCTGTGGAGTATCTTTAAAGAATCAATAGAAATATTAAACCAAATAATTAACATAAATAGAATATAAAGAAAGACAAACCATTAAAAAGTGTGATAAGTTTAACTTTAGAAACAAGTTACACTTGGCTTTATTGTGTTATTTTACAAATTGAAGGTTTGTGGCAACCCTGCATCAAGAAAGTCTATCGGCACCACTTTTCCAACAGCCCATGCTCCTTTTGTGTCTCTGTGACATATTCTGGTAATTCTTGGAATATTTCAAATGTTTCATTAGTATTATATCTGTTATGGTGGTCTGTGATCAGTGATCTTTGAGGTAACTATTATAACTGTTTTCAGCACCATAAACCATGCCTATATGAGATGTCGAATTTTATCAGTAAATGTTGATTGTGATCTGACTGCTTGACCAACTGGCCGTTCCCTCATCTCTCTGCCTCTCCTTGGGCCTCCTTATTCCCTGAGACACAACATTGAAATTAGGCCAAATTAATAACCGTGCAATGACCTCTAACTGTTCAAATGAAAGGAAGAGTCACAAATCTCTCACTTTAAATCAAAAGCTAGAAATGATTAAGGTTAGTGAGGAAAGCGTGTCAAAAACTGAGATAGGTTGAAAACTAGGCATCTCCTACCAGTCAGTTAACTAAATAGTGGATGCAAAAGAAAAGTTCTTGAAGAAAATAAAAAGTACTATTCTAGTGAACACGTGAGTGAGAAGAAATCAAAGCAGCTGTGTTGCTCCTGTGGAGAAAGTTTTGGTGGTATGGATAAAAGATCAAACCAGCCACAACATTCGCCTAGACCAAAGCCTAATCCAGAACAAGACCCTAACTCTCTTGAATTCTCTGAAAGCTGAGAGAGGGAAGGAGGATGCAAAGGAAAAGTTGGAAGCCAGAAGAATTTGGTTCTTAAGATTTAAGGAAAGAAGCCATCTTTATAGCATAAATGTGCAAAGTGAAGCAGCAAGTGCTGATATGGAAGCTGCAGCACGTTCTCCAGAAGATCTAGCTAAGATAACTAATACATATGTCTACATTAAATAATATATTTTCATTGTAGGCAAAACAGTCTTCCATGGGAAAAGGATGCCATCTAGTACTTCCATAGCTGAAGAGAAGTCAATGCCTACATTTAAGCTTCAAAGGACAGGCTGACTCTTGCTAGGGGCTAATGCAGCTGGTGAATTTAAATTGAAGCCATTGCTCATTTACATCCTGAAAATCCTGAGCCCTTAAGAATTATGCAAAATCTGCTCTGCTTGTGCTTCATAAATGGAACAACAAAGCCTAGATGACAGTATATTCATGAACAGCATGGTTTACTGATTATCTTAAGCCCACTGTTGAGACCTGCTGCTCAGAAAAAATTTCAAAATATTACTAGTCACTGACAATGCACCTACTCACCCAAGAGCTTTGATGGAGATGTACAGAGAGGTTACTGTTGTTTACATGGCTGGTAACACAACATTCATTCTGCAGCCCATTGATCAACAATAAATTTTGACTTTCAACTCTTATTTTTTAAGAAATGCATTTCATAAAGCTATAGTTGCCATAGATAGTGATTCGTCTGATGAATCTGGGAAAAGTAAATTAATTGAAAACCTTCTGGAAAGTATTCGCCCCACTCTAGATGACCTTCAGAACATTTGTGATTCATGGGAAGAGGTCAATATTGTTCCAATGACAATGAAAACTTTAGAACATTACATAAACTTATATGATAAAGCAGAGACAGGGTTTAACAGGATTGATTCAAATTTTGAAAGAAGTTATGTGGGTAAAATGCTATCCAATAGTGTCTCATGTTACAGAAAAATCTTTCATGAAGGTAAGAGTCAATTTGATATGGGAGAGGAGCGGGGGAGTGCTGGGGAGAAGGGCATGGTCTCTGACCAGGGCTCCACCCCTTGGTCTGTGCCCATGGACCTAGGTGAGGATGGGCATTTCTGTTTTCATGCCCAAATGTTGCATTTTCCAAGACCACCCTGGCTCCCCACCCCACCATCCTGTGCCTATAAAAATGCAAGACCCCAGCAGGCCCAGACACAAGTGTCTGGACGTCAAGAGAAATGCACGGGCAGAAGAGCATTCAAGCAGCTGGACATGGAGAGGAGTGGAAGAACATACCAGCAGGCACCAGCAGATGCCAGCAGGCCATCGACCAGTGGAACAATGCAGAGGCTGAGGGGAAATTGGCTGGGATGGTTGCAGGATAGTCCAGTGGCTGAGTGGCCCCACTCCAGGGGAAAACAACCATCCCACTCCATCCCCCTTCTGGTTCCCCATCCACATGCTGAGAGCTATTTCCACTCCATAAAACCTTGCACTCGTTCTCCAAGTCCACGTGTGATTTGATTTTTCTGGTACCCTAAGGCAAGAACCTGGGATACAGAAAGTCCTCTGTCCTGGCGATAAGGCAGAAAATCTAATTAAGCTGATTAACAAAAGCCACCTGCAGAGGGCAAAACTGAAAGAGCACATTGTAATACATGCCCACTGGGGCTTCAGGAGCTGTAAACACTCAATCCCAGACGCTGTCATGCGGTCGGTGTTCCCAGCGAACTGCCTGCCTGTCTGCATGCTCCCCCAGGGGTATGAGCACCCGGGCACTAAAGAAGACAACCACACCCCCATCACACATCCTGTGATGGGGATAAGGGAACTTTTCTCATTTCAAATTGATAAGAAAAACGTCATTCTTGTCTTATTTTAACAAATTGCTACAGCCACCTCAAACTTCAACAACCACCTCCCTGATTAGTCAGCAGCCATCAACATTGAGAAAAAAACCATTACCAGCAAAAGACTATAACTTGTTGAAGACTCAAATAATTATTAGCAATAATATATTTTTAATTAAGATACGTACTTTTTAAAAGACATAATGTTATTGCACACCTAATTGACTGCAGCATAATGTAAACATAACTTGTGTATGGAAACTGGAAAATCACAAAATTCTTATGATTCACTTTATTGTAATATGCTTTACTGTGGTGGTCTGGTACCAAACCTGCAATACCTCCGAGGTGTATGCCTTTTTGTCTCAATGCTTATCACCCAACTTTTCTAAATGAACTATAAAAGGAAATACACAGTTATTTACACTGATACACTAGAATCGATTTTATACTGAAGACTGAAGAAGCAGAAAAACATGTTCATATTTTCAGTTTAAGAGAAAATTATTTTTTTGGCTTAGTTTTGGATAAAGTAAATGTTGAAATCCCTTAATGGAAAAACATCTTTTGTTAAAAATTTTACAAATTTAAATAGAATTTTATTTAACTTTCAGATTACTTTTCTTATAAATACAGACATTTCATTGATATTAAAAGGTTCTTTTTCACTAAGAGTGGGAGCTTGATCTGGATGATCCACTTTTTGTAGGCATTTAGATTTACCTAAATAATTTTGATATTGTAGAAAATGCTTTAATTATGATGATGAAAGTAGTATGACGATTCGATGGATTTACTGTATTTGCATATATTGGCAAAATTTCCATAAGTATAAAGAAATATGAAGGATAGCAAGGATGTTTGAACTAATATATGATTATCATTAGTTAACATTTATTGAATTATCTGATAAATTATGAAAACCTTCAGCTAATTTTGCCTGAATGCACAAAATCTGAAGGAAAATACATTCAATATTTAAAATAATTGTTGCTTAGACTGTGCCTTACTCTGTTTATTTTTAAAATGCTATTTGTTTACACCACCAAATGATTAACTCTTAGCAATTTCTTTTCAGGGATGAAAAACATCAAAATACAGGAAATTATTTTACAAAGATGTTTGTATATTAACTACATTTTTGGTAATTTATAAATATAAATAAATGTATTCATTTCTTCATAAGTATTTTTGAGCACCTACCTGATTCCATACATAGTACAAGTCCTGCAGAGGAGGCAGAGTTACAAATATGAAGATGTTTTTTCTTGTTCTTGTTTTCTTTCTTCTCAGAAACGGCAGAAGACAGTTGCTAAATGTTTTTCAGCACACCACTGGAAAATGGTACAGACCTTGCAATCAGATATACCTGAAAGCTTTGTCTCATACCATATAAACTTGTTTCCTCATCTGAAAAGAGCAAATTATGTCATTACTGACATCATGGGTTTGTCGTGAGGATTAAATGAAGTAATCATCATAAAATATTTAGCAAGTCTTGGTTCATAGCATTACATTCCTATTTCAGTTACAGACTTTACCCTCAAAACATCCAAATTATGTTAATTATTAACAGCAGATGCTATAATAAGACAGACTGAGTCAGAATTATTGATGTATCTTACAAGACTTATGTGGAAAGTATTGAGGCAGTGTAGAAAAGGGAGTGTTCAATGCTGTCAAGAAAGACTCACAGAAAAGGTAGTGAATGGGTAGGAGTTTGACAGTTGTACCAGAGTCTACTAAACAAAGAAAGTGGATGGCTTGCAGAAAATCCTAGGCAATCAGAATATTGTGTGAATGGCACAGATGTGTTGTAGAAAGATATTTGATAAAATGGACAATGTCTTCAGAGGCATCTATGTGTGATTTGATTCTAGGCAAAGTCTGAGCAACACGAATATCTATCTAGAATGACTGCTGACAGTAAATGTCATCTCCTACATAATTTTGCCTGAAATGTGATATATTTTGTTTTCTCTCTGCCTCATAATTCCTAGGATTAAGCAAGTGAAAGCTTTCCCACTGAATATTGACCACCAGGCTCAAATATACAATTATAAATTAAAGCATTAAACAAAGTAGGTCTTCCAAGTGATTCATAAATATTAACTAAGTCACTGATTTAAGTGTTAGGTTAAGTAGTTAGACATTCATATTAACTTTTATAATTGAGAACTTTGAAAAAAAGAGTAACATGTCTTCATCTAAATTCAGAAAAGCCCATACATTTGAAATTTGTATTTCATGAATACAACCTGTTCTTAAATTGAGTATTTCATTGAATGGAGCTGAAGGAATAATATTATCTAAATAGTATATTCATCAAATTTTTGCCTAGATTTATTGTTTGTTTTTAATGTTTAAAAATTGGAGGGTTACAGTGTTATTTTTATGCTGGTCATTGTAAAATTATTATACACAATTCCATCACTAGGCATTGTTTAGAACCTCCTGGTACATTATATTGTGTTGTTCCAAATCTCTTCTGTATGTTTAACAAAAAATATTAACAACCAAGGGATGTTTTATATTTTTAATAAGAGAGAAAATAAATACTAACAAACAATCAACCACATGTTTGTTAATGCTTGGGGTCTTGCTAAGTTGTCCTTGAGACAATCTCCTTCCTTTGGACTATGCTTTCCCAAGGAGACAGCACTTTGTAATAAGAAAAGTAATTTTTTTAAGTTATGGCATTTTTATTCACAGAGCATGTATTGAATATAATTTTTTTATTATTCTTTAAGTTCTAGGGTACATATGTACAACGTGTTTGTTACATATGTATACCTGTGCCATGTTGGTGTGCTGCACCCATTAACTTGTCATTTACATTAGGTTTATCTCCTAATGCTATCCCTCCCCACTCCTTCCACCCCATGACAGGCCCCGGTGTGTGATATTCCCCTTTCTATGTCCAGGTGTTTTCATTGTTCAATTCCCAGCTATGAGTGAGAACATGCAGTGTTTGGTTTTTTGTCCTTGTGATAGTTTGCTGAGAATGATGGTTTCCAGCTTCATCTATGTCCCTACAAAGGACATGAGCTCATCCTTTTTATGACTGCATAGTATTCTACAGTGTATATGTGCCACATTTTCTTAATCCAGTCTATCATTGATGGACATTTGGGTTGGTTCCAAGTGTTTGCTATTGTGAATAGTGCCACAATAAACATATATGTGCATGTGTCTTTATAGCAGCATGATTTATAATCCTTTGGGTATATACCCAGTAATAGGATGGTTGGGTCAAATGGTCTTTCTCGTTCTAGATCCTTGAGGAATCGCCACACTGTTTTTCAGAACGGTTGAACTAGTTTACAGTCCCACTAACAGTGTAAAAGTGTTCCTGTTTCTCCACATCCTCTTGAGTACACACTTTGTTTTCATTGAGAGCAGTCAGGATAGAAGGGACAGAAGGGATAGAAGGCACAGGAGAGCCTAGTCACGATCAGAGTGAGCAGGGGTTTAGCACACCAGTCATGACCAGATATTCAGAGACTGGAGCTCCACTGCTCACTCTGAACATGACTAGGCTCTCCTGTGCCTTCTATCCCTTCTATCCTGATTGCTCTCAGTAAAAGCAAAGTCTGTACTCAATAGACCCATTGAGAAGAACAGTTCAATTATTTTTCCAAGACACCAGGCCAACAGGACATGTCTATAACCTGTAGCACACCTACTTTGATATGCAGTAAAAAGTGGGGTCTCTCTTCTTGTTTCTCCTGGTTGGGTTTCACCTCTTCATCCCCTCTTTAGGCTGTAGCAAACTACTTAAAGATATGAAACTTTTAACTTCTCTGTTTTGAAGTCATTTATTTATTTATTTATTTTCTGGAAGGATTTTTTAAAACAAATACATGTCTCTAAATGAAGTGGCACTGTTGCACTTACTTAGAGGAAAAAAATCTGATCCCGCTCAAATTATGGAATAAGAATTAATCTCTCATTAAGGTGTTGTTCAAATTTCTTGGCTTGGATCAGATTCACATGACCTGTGAATTCAGACTGTGCAAGCAAGGGGACTTGAATTGATGTAGACAACAGAACCAATAAGGAAATTAGAGATTTATAGCCAAAAGAAAAAAATAAAGTCACTTTAATTTCACTTCATGAAGTCTTTCCAAAGTAAAATCAAGGATATTCCAAAACTGAGCAAAGACAATAAAAGTAATTTGTCAAAATCAAACACATTTAGAGTTACAAAGAAAGCACTTCTAGTTGTGACCCTTAGGACCTGTCATTACCACAAGAGCCTGTAAAAAAGGTTTGGGAGAAAGGTATTAAGGGAATAGAGGCTGATAAGGTAGAAATCTTCACAGCTAATATAAAAGTAAATCTTCCCAAACCAGAACAAACTGTAAAAAGGAAAGATTTACTGCTGGCTCTCTCTGTCTCTGCTGCTGTAATGGCCGTATCATTAGCTATATGTTGTGAAAGCAGCCACTTGGTAAGATGGGAGGCATTATTTTTAAATTGATCCTAGAATTCTCGGTACTGTCTCTTTTTTTTTCCTACATTCTTGCGAAAAGTTTCCTGACAAGAGCAGACAACTGTAGACCTAGTTTTGTGACTTCATCTTTGAGACTGTATAGTGTGGTGGGCTTTATTTTCACATACATGCATGTTTGAAAGCCAGTTGTATTAGTTATTGTGTGTTCTGTGGCACATTGCTTACACTAAAAATTTCAATTTCACAATTGGGAAAACAATATGGATGACGATGATGACAACAAATACTTATATTATTGTAAGAATCAAAACATGCTATTATAGCTTTCTAAAATTTTTATTAAAGGACTTGGCACACAGTTCAATTTTAGCTTAAAATAGGAAGAATCAGACTATGGGCTCTCAGCAACTTTTCTAGTCTCATATTGTGAAGAAATTATCTTCACTTAACATACCTTTTAAACTTATATTTTAAGTTCAGGGGTACAAATGCAAATATTTTAAACATTGTGAGATAATAGACATATCAGAGGAAAAAGGATCATAGTAAAAATGATTTTAGCTCTTCATGGCATTTAAAAATCATCCCAAAGCACCCAGTAAAGTGAGCCTTCAATAGACATTACTCACTGATTAAGTACAAAGAAACAGAAACTTAAACAGAAACAGAAATGTCATTTTGATGAAGGAAAGAGATGTTCAAGGAGGGAGGGAAGCAAGTTGGAAACAAATGACAAGAACAAAACTGAAAACAGTATTCAAAACAACTAAACTAGTGATTCCAGCAGTGTGAATCAGGTTCCGGGTGAAAGGAGCAGGATGTGAAGTGCCAAATTCTTGACCATGCCCTTTAGAGGCATTATTTTGTCTAATTTGCATGGCAATCCTATGAGAGTAAGATTATGTTTTAATTTTGCTAATAAAAAAACAACCTTGAGATGTTCAAATAGCAAAGTCCTAAAGAAGAGATGAGATGGACCTAATTAATTTTCTGAGGTTTTTTTCTTTTATGGGAATAATTTAGGTCAAGATCAGACAGGGGCCACAACCTTGGTTGAAATGAAAAGTCAAAGAATAACAGATGCTGTTGAAGTTGCAGAGAAGAGGGGATGTTTGTACACTGTTGATGGGAAGGTAAATTAGTTCAGTCACTGGAAAGCAGTTTAGAGATTTCTCAAACACCTTGAAACAGAATTACCATTCAAATCTCATTATTGGGTATACACCCAAAGGAAAATAAATTGTTCTACCCAAACACATGCACTCAAATGTTCACCACAGCACTATTCACAATAGTAAAGACATAGAATCAACTTAGATGCCCATCGATGGTGGATTGTATAAAGAAAATGGTACATATATGCCATGGAACACTACCCAGCAATACAAAGTATGAAAGTATGTCCTTTGCAGCAATATGGATGCAGTTGTAGGCCATTATCCTAAGCAAATTAACACAAGAACAGAAAACCAGATACCACGTATTCTCACTTACAAGGGAGAGCTAAACATTGAGTACACATGCATATAAACATGGGAACAATAAACACCGTGGACTAGTAGAGCTGGGAAGGAGGGAGGGTAGTGAGGGTTAAAAAATTCCCTATTGGGTACTATGCTCAGTACATGGGTGATGGGCTCATTCATACCCCAAATATCAGCATCACACAATATACCCATGTAAGAAATCTGCATATATACTGACAAAACCTAAAATAAAAGTTGAAATTAAGAAAAAGACATTGAAGTAACAGAGAAAGCCTAGATAGAAATGATCACTTTCTCTTTCCTACAGATCCCAAGGGAATCTGGGGAGTCCCTTTTCTCTAGGACTTAGGTGTGACTCCAAGGAACTGGCTGGCCGAATAGACTGTAAGACAATACAATATTGAACAATATTGCTTTCCAAAATCTTTCCAAACCCTCAAAAGTGTCAAGCTTGGTGTATTTGTGTGTGTGTGTATGTGTGTGTGTGTGTGTGTGTGTGTGTTAGGGACAGAGAGGAGGGGAGATGCAGGGAGACAAGGGGAGTATTCCCTTTTATGTAAATCACCCTTGTTCTTATTATTCATATACTCTATAGAGTCATACACAATATATCATTCTTGATTTTCTTACTTTGATGCTTGTTCTTCCAGTTATTTTCCATTATAGACTTGGGCAGATTTATGGTGCAGTGAATTGTTAGGTTATAGCAGTGCAAGGTGTCCGGGGTTGAGAAAATGGATTTCTTGTTCTATGGAACATCTTCCAACTAGTGAGCTAAACAATTTTGGTGATGCAAAAAATATGATTATCAATTTATCACGTAATAATGATTCATCTCATGACAATTCACATTACAGAGAACACAAAATGTTATGAATGCCTCTTTGGCAGAGGTGATGTGCCTCCTATCACTGCATATATTAGAAAAGTATCATCTTAAATGACGAGCTCCAGGCTTTCCAAAATTCATATAAAAATGTATTTCAAATGGTAAAGTCAAGATATCTATTGTTATTACTCTTGTTTACCAGGAAGTTTTCTTCTTAGTAACCATTTTAATAGCCAATTTATAGCCTTTCTGCATCTTTAAATGTTCTACTTGTATTAAAAAAATTATTTTTTTGTTAGAGATCTGGCTTCTTTTTGTGGAAGTCAGAAAAAAAGTATTAGTTTCCTCTATAGCTAGAGCACAGTTATATGACCTACGTTCCACTAACTGGAAAGTACTTAATTCAGAAGGTGATGACTCAAATGGGCAGTGTCTTAGTCTGTTTTGTGTTGCTGTAACAGAATACCTGAAACTTAGTAGTTTGTAAACAATAGAAGTTTATTCGGCTCACAGTTCTGGAGGCTAGGAAGTTCAAGAGCCTGATGCTGGGACCTAGTGAGGGCCTTCTTTCTGCTTCATTCCATGGTGAGAGGTGGAAGGGCAACAGAGCAGAAGAGCGAGAGGGAGCAAGAAAGGGCTTACCTCACTTTTATAACAAATCCACTCTTGAAATAATGTACCCACGCCCATGATAACAACATTAATCGATTCACTGGGGCAGAGTCCTCATTACCTCATTGCCTCTTAAAGGGAGGACCTACCTCTCACCACTGTTGCATTAGTCATTAAGTTCCCAATACATGAACAATGGGTAACACATTCAAACCATAGGAGGTAACTTCTGCACAGAGTCCACGCTGGGAAGAATGACAGCAGAAACATCTAACTTCCAGGGGTAACAGTGGTGGATTCAAAGAAAGAGTCCAGTACCTGGTATGTGTGGAGTCCAGCTGTGAGTAACAGAAACTATACTCAAAGGTGGCAGCTATGTTAATTTTTGGTATTTTAAAATTCATTGAATTTTTAATTAAATATAGAGACTTTGATAAAAATACAAATGAATAATTCATGTATAGGTGATACACTACAATAATTATGCGACTATCAGGAAACCCTCATTCTCTGACAGTGCCAAATTATAGTTATTTGAGCCCAAGAGCCCTCAGTATTCCATAGAATTCTACAGCAAACTATTCTTCCAACCTGTGGTCATTTGTCTTGAGATATTTACCTTTTATTTTTATTAACAGATTATTTTTATAATGAGTTCGTAACACAGAAAAGTTGAGCAGATAGTAAAACGCGCCCATATTAACTATCCCCAGCCACATACTGTTTTCCAATTATCAACATCTTACATGAATATGATTAGTATGTTACATATATTATAATCATAAACCAATATTGATATATTGTTGACTAAAATCTACAACAGACTCTCATTTTTTAGTTTTTTTAGTTTTTTTTTTTTTTTGAGACGGAGTCTTGCTCTGTCACCCAGGCTGGAGTGCAGTGGCCAGATCTCGGCTCACTGCAAGCTCCGCCTCCCAGGTTCACGCCATTCTCCTGCCTCAGCCTCCCGAGTAGCTGGGACTACAGGCGCCCGCCACCTCGCCCGGCTAGTTTTTTGTATTTTTTAGTAGAGACGGGGTTTCACCGTTTTAGCCAGGATGGTTTCGATCTCCTGACCTTGTGATCCACCCGTCTTGGCCTCCCAAAGTGCTGGGATTACAGGCTTGAGCCACTGCGCCCGGCCTATTTTTTAGTTTTAATGTTCTTTTTCTGTTCCCTCGTTCCATCCAGGATTCCATACTACATTTATTTATCGTGCCTCCTTGGGCTCTTCTTGACTGAGAGTTTCTCAGATATTCCTGTTTTCTTGTTTTTAATGAACTTCCTTTACAATTATAAAGAGTACTGGTCATGTGTATTGTAGGATGTCTTTCTACTAAAAACTTTTTTTATAACTAGATTGGGGTTATAGGTGAAAATCCCAGAGATAAAGCGCCATCTTCATCATATTGTATGAAATACAATCATACTATCAACTTGATTTCTGATTGTTGATGTTGGTCTTCACCACCCAGTTGAAGTAGAGGTTGTTAGACTTCTTTACTGTAAAGTTACTCCCGTATTCTACTCTTTGGAAGAAAGTAACTACATGAAGTGTAATTTAAAGAAGTGGGAAATTATGCTCCCTGCTGTCCTTAGGGTGGAGTCTCTGTATAATTTATTTGGAATTCCTCTGCATGGGAGAGTTGTCTCTTCTCCATTTATTAATTTAGTCAATAATTGATTTATATCAATATAGACTCATTGATATTTATTTTGTATTTCAGATTTTAATCCAATACTACTTACATTATTTTGTTGCTGAAATCATTCCAATTTAGGCTGTTGGGAGCTCCTGGTTGGCTCCTGTGCCCTTTTGACATACTCTCATTAACATGTGTGTGAATTTTTTTTCATGTTTACTTAACTTCTGGCACTGCAAGATGTTTCATGCCTATCTTTAAAAAAATGAAATTGAAATATAAATAACATGCAACAAAGCTGTACATATTTAATGTATACGTATTGTTTCTTAACACATTTTTAAGTATACAATCAGTATTGTCAAATGTATGCACTATGCTGTACGGTAGTTCTCTAGGACTTACTCATCTCGCATAACTGAAACTATATATTCTGAACCAAATCTCTGATTTCCTCTCTTTCCAATTACTGGTAATCACCATTCTACTCTCTGCTTCTATGAAACAGACTATGTTAAATTTCTAATACAACTTGGATCATTTGTTATTTGCTCTTCTTTTTATGTCTTGTTTCACCTAGAGTAGAGTCTCCTAAGTGCCCTTTGCTATAACAAATGACAGGATTTTCTTCCTTTTTAAGTCTTAATACTATTCCATTTTACGTATACATGACATTTTCTTTATTCGTTCATCTGTCAATGAATATATTAGTTGTTTTCATGTGTGTCTTTTTATAAATAATGCTCTAATGAGCACAGAAATGCAGAAAATCTTTTTATGATACTGATTTCAATTATTTTGGGTATATATTCAGGAGTAGGATTGCTGGTATCATATGATGGTTCTATTTTAAATTTTTAGGAACTTCTATACAGTTTTCTATAATGGCTATATTTATTTACATTTCCACCAACGGTACACAAGAGTTTCCTTTTCTTCACATCTTCACCAACACATGCTATGTTTAGGTTTTTGTTTTGTTTTATTTTTTTTGAGATGGAATTTTGCTCTTGTTGCCCAGGCTGGAGTGCAATGGCACTATCTTGGCTCACTGCAACCTCTGCCTCCTGGGTTCAAGATGTTCTCCTGCCTCAGCCTCCTGAGTAGCTGGGATTACAGGCATGTGCCACCACACCTGGCTAATTTTGTATTTTTAATAGAGACGGGGTTTCTCTATGTTGGTCAGGCTGGCCTTGAACTCCTGACCTTAGGCGATCCGGCCCCCTCAGCCTCCCAAAGTGCTGGAATTATAGGTGTGAGCCACTGCGCCTGGCCGCCATCCTTACAGATGTGAGGTGATACGTCATTGTGGTTTTGATGTGCATTTTGTTGATGATTTGTGATGTTGAGCACATTTTCCTGTATCTGTTGAACATTCATATATCTTCTTTGGAGAAATGTGTTTTCAGGTCTTTTGGCTATTTTAAAATCAGGTTACTTGTTTCTATGCCTATTGAATTATTGGAGTTCCTTATATATTTTGCATGTTAATCCTTCATCAGATACATTATTTGTATAGGCTTATCTTGTTATAATCTCTGTCCAGTGTTAGAATCAGTTATTTCTCCAAACTCTCCTGAATCTTTTTAATTGAAGAATGGTATTAAACCCATGATCTGGGTACTAGATTTGCTTTTTGCTACTGAGATGTTTCTTTTAGGTCTTCTCAGGTAACAGAGCAAATAAATACATGTGTAGCAACCCATGTATATAGATACATCTGTAACTATTTCTATATGTAACTATCTATCTATATGAAGTTAAACAGGAGTTCTTTTTCATAGTCTTCTTCAATTTTAACCCATTACCACATGAGTCATTCTAGTTTTCTGCCCTTGCTTACTTGTAAATTTCCATTTCAAGAGTGAGAAGTTTGGCTCCTACCATCTGCCATACATTTACTTAATTGTTCTATTCTAGTATAGACCTATAGCAATATGAGAATTATTAAAAGATATCCATGTGGAAAACAAATTTCACTGATTAAAGTGCAGGACTTACAGACAGTTTCTTTGTCCTTTGGTCTTACAGACTACATTCATACACCAAGTTAATTAGGTCAACCCTTTTTCCTCACTGTCTTCAGTGAGGTTGTTATATACACTTGTAATACAGTTAGATTCTCTTAACATGATCCTTCTTTTTATGCCCTGACTTTCTAAATTATACTTCACTTTGCATACATTAAGTTTCACTCTTTGTGTTGTAAAATTCTATAGGTTTTCACCAAAAATAATGTCATATATCTACTATTATGGTATCTTACATAAATGTTTCACTGCCCTAAAATGCCCCATATTTCACCTCTTCATCCTTCCCCTCTTTCCTAAACTCCCAAAACCACTTCTCTTTTTACTGTCTCTATAATTTTGCCTTTTCCAGAGTGTCATATAATTGGAGTCATAAAGTATGTATCCTTTCTACACTGGCTTTTTCCACTTAGCAATATGCATTTAAGATTTCTCCATGTATATTTGTGCCTTGATAGTTAGTTTATTTATTTTACTAAATAGTATTTGTTTGTGCATTCCCCTATTGAAGAATGTCTCAATTGTTTCCAGTGTTGGCAATTATAAGTAAAATTGCTATAACTATTCTTGTGTAGATTTTTTTTTTTTGTGGACAGAACTTTCAATTCAGGAAAATAACTAGGAGTGTAATTGATGGATCATATAATACTATATCTAACTTTGTAAGCAATTGACAAACTATATCTTAAAGTGACTGACATTTCTCAAAAGAAGACATTCATACAGCCAACAGACACATGAAAAAATGCTCATCATCACTGGCCATCAGAGAAATGCAAATCAAAACCACAATGAGATACCATCTCATACCAGTTAGAATGGCGATCATTAAAAAGTCAGGAAAGAACAGGTGCTGGAGAGGATGTGGAGAAATAGGAAGACTTTTACACTGTTGGTGGGATTGTAAACTAGTTCAACCATTATGGAAAACAGTATGGCGATTCCTCAAGGATCTAGAACTAGATGTACCATATGACCCAGCCATCCCATTACTGGGTATATACCCAAAGGATTATAAATCATGCTGCTATAAAGACACATGCACACGTATGTTTATTGCGGCACTATTCACAATAGCAAAGACTTGGAATCAACCCAAATGTCCATCAGTGGCAGACTGGATTAAGAAAATGTGGCACATATACACCATGGAATAACTATGCAGCCATAAAAAAGGATGAGTTTGTGTCCTTTGTAGGGACATGGATGCAGCTGGAAACCATCATTCTTAGCAAACTATCACAAGAACAGAAAACCAAACACCGTATGTTCTCACCCATAGGTGGGAACTGAACAATGAGATCACTTGGACTCGGGAAGGGGAACATCACACACCGGGGCCTATCATGGGGAGGGGGGAGGGGGGAGGGATTGCATTGGGAGTTATACCTGATGTAAATGACGAGTTGATGGGTGCTGACGAGTTGATGGGTGCAGCACAGCAACATGGCACAAGTATACCTATGTAACAAACCTGCACGTTATGCACATGTACCCTAGAACTTAAAGTATAATAATAATAATAAATTAATTAAAAAGATAAATAAATAAAGTGACTGTACCATTTTGCACTTTCTCCCACAATGAATGATAAATTGTGTTGCTCTGCATGCTTTTCAGCATTTAGAACTGTCAGATTTTTAAATTTTAGCCATTTTAATCTGCAGTTTCTTTTAAGAACTTCTTTACTGCTTGCCTTTGGTTGTGAAACTATAATTATCACAGTTGATTTCATTTTATCTAAACATAGACACAAATCAATTCTTAACCTGATTTAATTTTTGTCTCCAATAATTTAGGCATAGTTTCTCTATTCTTGCATTCTTTATATTGAATCTTTATTGTTTGACCAGATTTCAGTAAGTGGTTTTGGTTATTATTTGTTTATTTTTGTTTTGTCTTATGAAGGGACATATTCCTGCAGTTCTTGTGTGTTTAAGATTATCTTTCTGCTGGTTTTATAATTGCAACATTGGTTGCACATTATATTTGTGTTCTCATCATCAGAACTTGTAGACATTGATACCTATCTTTTAGTATTAAAGGTGTCTCTGGAAAAGTCATAAGACAATAAAATTTTTCTCTCCCTGTCCTCCGTATAAGTAAGTTGGTGTTATTACTTGGATGTTTATATGCTTCTGGAACATCGCTAGGTTAGAGTTTGGTATTAATTATTTTGTGCTAATTTTTCCAGCAACATGGTATTTTTTTCTATTGGCAGACTTAGGTCTGTGTTTCAGGAATGTTTTCTTCTCTTTTATTTAGCAACATGTTTTCTTTTATTTGTTGTGTCTTTGCAGTAATACCAACTTATTCAGAAATGTTTTCCATATCTATCGTTTCTAAAAGTCATTTGGACAATTTTATTTTTTATTTGGTTTTTATTTTATTTATTTTGGATTATCTACTGCCTCTTTATTCAGTTTTTATTTGTATTTATTTTATTCTAATGGATCTCTACTTATTTATTTCTATATCCTCAGGTCCTAAAGCTATGCTTACTCAGTGGGCATTTGACACATATTATTAAGTGAAGTTGATTAAAAGTGTACTCAAGAAGAGATACTCATACACAAAGGACCATTTAGGGCATTTCAGTGGGCAAATGACTATAGCATTGCTTCTCTTTTTCCAAGTTGGGAGGCAGACCATGGATGCTGTGGCCTCTGCATTCAAAGGTAAACTACAACTTAAAAGGACAATAAAGATCATGTATTCAAACATTATTTATTTTTTGTTTGATATTATTAGTTTTTAACAACATATGTAATAAACATATTCAAAACATCTGAAAGTAATAAAGTCATATAAACTTTTCTAAGGGTGTGTTTATTTACTTTTAATTTTCATTTATTCAGTTATTTATTTTTTAAATAATAGGATAGGGGTCTTACTACTCCTGGGCTCAAGTGATCCTTCTTCCTCAAACTCCCAAAGTGCTGAGATTACAGGCATAAACCATGCACTTGGCCTATTTACTTATTTTTTAATGAAATTTTATATTTTAATTTGCTTTAAAATTTAGTCTTACCACATCCTCCATCCACACTCCAATTCTAGAAACCCATGTGACACAGATTCTTTTGTTGCCACTTTACCAGCCAGAAATCTCTGCAGCTGGTGGCACCTCTGCCCAGGTTTTGCTCAGGCCCTCTGGGCTCTCCTTGCCCACTTGGCCTGGGGGGCTGTGTTTGACTTACTCTACTGGCCCACATTCTGCATCCTCCATAGCTCTGTGCTCAGCCCACAGCTGTTCCAGGCATGCCACAGATGGCGTCCACCTTGGGCACCAGCGTCTGGATGAGGGGGACATGTAGCGATGCCCAAAAACTTAGAGATGCCAGCAACTGTGGAGCCCCAAGGGGTGTCACAGCCTTTGCTAGAAAAGTCCTGAGTCTGAGCTCCCAGCAAGTGTTACAACTCTTGTTTTTCCAGCAGCTTCCATGAACATGGGTGTGTCACAGCTCATTTGGTCCTGCTACCCACAGGTCAGTGAACGAAGGCTTGTGGTGCCCACTGTTTTTTTTTCTTCCTCATTGCTTGGTGAGCAGGAGGGAGAGTTACAATGTTAAAGCTCTTTTCACACCTGCTGTTCCCTCAGGTCTGGGTTCTTGTCCCACAACTAAGAAGAATGAGGTACTCAGACACGGGAGTATGAGCAAGGCAGAGAAGAATGTTATTGAGCAACAGAAAAGCTCTCAACAATGAGAAGGGCCCTGGGAGGGTAGCCCTCTGTGTGACAGGGGACCTGAAAGCAGGTAGTTGCCTCCGTGACTGAGGCTGAAGTTTTTATGGGCTCA
Organism: Papio anubis; assembly: GCF_008728515.1. Taxonomy (NCBI): domain Eukaryota; kingdom Metazoa; phylum Chordata; class Mammalia; order Primates; family Cercopithecidae; genus Papio; species Papio anubis. The sequence goes on from NC_044982.1 coordinate 77,968,746, forward strand.
GAATGGGGGAATGTGTGCTGATTGGTCCAAGGGTGGGCCGAGTAAAAGCACTATTTAATTGACTAACAGGCATCGAGGAAGTTCTCACTCTGGTTGTGAACTCTATCCAGAACTGGCCACTCACTCAGTTTTCAGGCTTCAGGCTGTCTTTGGCTTGAAAGTCAGGTTTCACCAGCAATCTGTCCCTGTCTGTCCAGGAATTTGTCTGTCTCCTGTCACTATCACTCACATGTTAAAAACATGTTATATGTTTTTAATTATTTACTCCTATGCATTTACATATATGTATCCGATTTGTGTCATTTATTTACAAAAGTATGATACGTTAGTTACTGCCTCATGTTTTCTTTCTCAACAGTATATCCCAGAAAGTTCTCTAAATAAGTTAATTTAGCTATAAATCATTCCTTCAGCGGCTGCATAATATTCCATTTTGTGGAAGTAAAGTAATTTGTTCTGTGTTCCAAATTGCTTAGTACTCACTTTATAGCAGCTGTTTTTCCCAGTATGAAAAAGCTGCATTATTGTATATATTTCCCCTACTGATAATGATTTATTAGTATGGAATAAATTCTCAAGAGTGAGCTGACTTGGTCAAAGGATCTTTGGATTTTTTTATTTTAACAGGGGTTTTTAGATTACTTTTGATAGTGCAGTAAAAATTTATATTTTCTTCAGTAATGTATGAGGGTATACTCTCCCCACCCACATTCCAACAACAATATATACTATGACACTTTAACAGGCTGATGTGTGCAAATGTTTCTTATTGTTACTTAATTTGTGTTTCCCTGATTAATGGGATGTTAAAGTATCTTGTTTTTCCTTATGTTTGTGGCCACTTGAGTGTACACTTCTGTTTTGCCTTATTGTGTAGCTTGCCCATTTATTTATTGTGAATTTCTCGTTTGCTTTTGGCCCCGTTTTTGTTAATTTGATTGATAAGAAAATTATATTACATTATAGATATTAACTTTCATGTTATAGATATATTGTAGGTCTCATCATTTTCAATAAGTTTTATTTTATTTATTTCCCAAACAATTGCTTAGCTTTTACTTTATCTTCCTGTCCAAATTATATACGTTAAAAATAACTATTTAAAAATAATTTCTACATTGTTGTCTTGGTTAAGAATATAACCCCCATTTTTATATTATACAGACACTTAAATGCAAAGACACTTGATTTCAGAATTTTTTTCATTTTTATATTTATATTATTATTTAATGATATAATGTAGTCTTGGGAATGGAATCAATTTAAATCAAACAACCACAAAAATAGAATGCAATATTGCAATCATGATAAAATCTATTCTATTGATTTATGATGAATGAACAGGAGTTGACTAAGCAAAGAGGAGACATAATATTTCCAATAAAAAGAAGACATATATGTAAATGTCCTATTGTGAAAGCAAATTTTCATGTAAAGAAATGGGTAAGGATGAAAATATACAAGTCCTTGTAAATGGAACCTCACCTTAACCTGAAAATCTGAAAAATAATGAGAAGCCAGTAAAAGGAAGTTGTGATGTTGGTGTTGGTGGTATGCATGTTGGTGTCTGTATGAGAGAGTTTTTTGTTTGTTTGTTTGTTTGTTTTTGCATTTCAAGTGGATCACTGACTCCAGTGTGGAGAATGGATTGGATGAGCAAGAGTGAAGGTAGATAGACAGTAGGTAGTTGCTTATGAGTTGCATGGCCTTGAGTGGTATTGATAGAAAAGGTAAAAAGTGAGATTATGTGAGATATTGAGGAAGTAAATGCATTGTTGCTGATGCACCGAATATGGGAGGTAGGGCAGAGGAAGTGGCAAGGATAGTTGTATGATCCAGTGATTATTGGGCCTTTATGACAGTCTATATGGATTTTCTTATAAGAAATTTAATACTGCTTGGTTACAGAACAGTTTTTAGCAGTGATTAGCAATTTTGGTGTTAATTTAAAGAAGGTGGACAGTAGACTCATTCAGGGTGAGTTTTGTCAGATGGAAATGATGAAGACACAGAGGGACTGAGACAGGAGAGACTATTGGCAAAAGCTCTTTTAAAATAATAAAACGTGAAATCTGAGCTGGTGAAGGAGAGAAGTAAAAGGAGAGAACTGAAGCATTGTAATCACATTTTGTGATTTTGATTGACTCAAGGTACATATTATACAATTTTACATTTTGTTCTCAATTCCTATTATCAAGTTTGTTCACTCTTGGGTGATCAATAAGACGTTTTATTCTAAATACTTGCCTGGTTTCTTTTTTCAGTTCTGATCTCTGATGTTGTATGGATTCTTAATAATACTACTAGAGATTTTCTGTCCCTTCTTCTAGAGATTCTGATTCAGTTGATCTAAGAACATTATAATTACTAGAATGTTTCTCTAGCAAGCAATCTTTTAAACACATTATTCTTTTCATGGTTCTGTGGCAATTTAAATTCTCTTATCTATAGATTAGAATGATGACTGTAAGAAAGCATAAAATCCTAGATACATAGAGATAGGGAGTAGGAGGAGGTGGTATCCTGTTTCCTTTAAGAAAGGTGCCCTTCCTCCATCGAAAGGTTGGTGAGTATATTTTAAGATGCTCTGTGTACTATGAAAAAAACTTGCTCCAGACTACTATAGGGGGAGGGTGGTAGAAAGCAGTCTTAAAAAAATGTCAAGCTATATACAAGGGTTATTTTTCTTCTGAGAAAAACATAAAAGTGGTCTTTTTCATGTCTTTATGGATAGAGATTCTGGGGGCTAACCTGTCTATCTTCCTTATGATTTTGCCATGATAGATGTTTACTTTTTAGGAGAATTATCTACTTACTTCCTTTCTACATCAATTTATGTCCAACATTTAATACCCTCCTTTTCACATTTCCTCCTTTAGCAAATTAATTTAGTCAACAGTGGCATAAAGATAATTATTGCATCTCATAGCTTTAACGTTTAAGATCTGACTATACAATGAATTTAATCATGGAGTCTCAAGAAAATTGGGCACACCAAGGCTGAATTACTTAAAGAGAGGGCCTGGGTAGCTACCTGAAAGGCCGTTTGGAGGAGACTGCAGCCCTTAGTAGGTTAATGATTTAGGATTAGAATTTGTAGGTATTTACTTCTCTCACTTCAGTCTTTATATCCACAATTGTAGAGAGATCTTGAGATGAAATGATCACTTTTCCAGGGAAATTAGGTTGAGAGAAGAGATTTGTATTGAAACTGCACCTAAAAAGTCAATGTATTAAGTTCTTTCTTTTGTGCTGTTGTAAAAGATAACTTTCATGGAAAGAGGCTTTGAAATCAATAAAATAGGTTTTTGTACCCATTAACCATCCCACTTTCCACCTCCCCCATGCCTACTACTTTTCCCAGCTTTTGGTAAGCATCATTCTACTCTGTATCTCCATGAGTTCAGTTATTCTATTTTTCAGTTCCCACAAATGAGTGAGAACATGCACAATTTTTAACATAATGTCCTCTAGTTCTATCCATGTTGTTGCAAATGACAGGATCTCATTATTTTAATGTTTTTTTGTATTTTTATGATGTATAAAACTTTAATTGTAAATACAATAATTTAAAGGAAGGTTTTAAAAAAATGATACTTTCATCCCTGCTGTGCCACTTCTAGCACCAGTAGTTAAAATAATTATTTCATTTTTGAATAATAAATGGAAATAAACTTGTTGTGGTAAATGAACGCCTGTGGTTAATATGACCCCTGTGGCTATGAACACTCTAGATGAAGGCTTAATTTATTTAGGTAGTATATGCTATAAAGTTACAGTTTGCTAACATACAATAAAACACCTAAGCATTGGGGTAGGCAAGATCAAGAAGGTTTAGTTACTTCCACGGTTTTGCTTCAATTAAAAACTGAACAATTTTCACAAAACCCCAAAGTTGGGGGAAGATGGGAGTTGTAAGACCTGTTATACATGAAAAAAATTAGAATCATTATTTATTATATGATTATGTCAGAATAAATTTGGAAATGGAATACCATCATAGCAATGTTAGTGTTAGAGAGCATTGCATAAACAAACTGTCATACATAGACTTCAAGACCAGAGGCTAATAGGGCTTCTGAATCTCTTCTAATATGTATCTCATCACAATTCCTTCCTAAAACTTGCTCATTAATCAGGCTGAGGAGATGGAAGCTACACTGTTAAAAGCTTGCTCATTCTTGCAAAACTTAACTCTCTTTTAGCTTCAGAAGTTTCTAAAGACACATTTAATGTGCATGAGTAAAGCATTATTACTTTCATTTGGTAACTTGGAACTTTAATCAGTGCCAGATATTAAGCATTATTTTATACACCTAGGTTTGCATGCAGGGAAGATTAGAGAAAAATCTACTGATTAATTAGGAAGTCCTGTTTTATTTCTTTGTTTCATTTGCTCTTAATTTCTGGTCTCATCAACAAAGTTTTTGTTCTGTGAGTGTTATATGCTGCAGTGTCATCAATAAAACAAAGACACCATTTCAGCATGTCATTCCAAAAATGTCAATATTTTCTCTCAAAGAAAAAAAGTGCACACTGATGACAATAATTAGGAAGACAAAGTAGAAAATGGGTGTTTGAGAAAAAAATGTTATTAAGCCTCAAGCCTGATTTAGGTGTGTGGGTAACATTTTACTCTCAGCTCATTACAAAACCCTGCTGGAGAACAGCAAAAAACACTGTTAAAGTAGATAGTTAGAAGTATCAGGTCATTGGGATTTATGTCAGCACTGCTCTGAAAGGAAGGCATATTTTTCCTTCTGAGTCTGAAGTGTTGTTTTGGTCCATTGTCAGCTGGAAAACAGATGTCTTATAGGCAAGGTGTTTGTTGCACTGCATCACCTAGTGGAAGGTGGTGCTTCATTCTACCTAGGGGAATAGAGAATTGTGTTTCAGATTTAACCAACTAGGGATGACGTTCTAGAGTAGTATACAATTCATTGTGCGCAAGTTATTTATTTAGGACATAGAGTCCACTGAATGCAATGTCAAGTAACTGAAACTTAAATTGGTTTGCATTAGTAGCACATAATCCTAAATATGGAACAATAGACGATTTGTGCATTTAGGCAATCAATGAATGAGACTTAACAATTACTGATTGTCATAAATGCCAACTAAAAATTTACTAATTTTGAAAATTTCATATTTTCATAATATTTTGTTTTTTAGGCGCTATTTTCATGTGTGTTGCCCCTACAGTGTTAACAGACAGGGATTGCTGTTTCACTAGAATCTTTGAGGGTTTTTGGCTTTATTTTTTTTAGAAGTTAGTTTAGATATTTGCATAGTGAAAAATATTCATCCCAGCATAGGAGTTCTAACAGATGGCCATATAACCTCTGTTTGAAAATATTCTGTGACAGCGTGTTCATTATGCTATCATCCATTTTAGCCGAACACTACATGCTGTTGTCTTCTTTTTATGCAAGAAAATATAGAACTTTTGCAATATCTAATCTATTTTGTAGGCTAGGAAAACAGACAGTCAGGAATTTCTGGTAATGAGCATCACAATTAAGATGAAGTAAGACAAATACCAATGCACTTTATTTCTCATCATTGACTGGAATCTTTCTGCAGATTTTAAATTTGGGTGATGAATAAACCGGATGGAATCTAGTAGCAGTACTTGGCAATGTAATTATGAACTGATAGAAGACAGACACAAATTTTTAACGTGATAAAAAAATCCTAAATTTATTCCTTTTTTGTGATGCTGAAGTCCTAAAACCAGTGACAATGAGGACTGTGTAACAAATAAGAGATAATTCTGCAACTGGTAAATATCAACATTCTTAACTATGCTCTGTTTCTTTTAAAAAATTCCGTGACATAAGTTTATTTCAAATTCTTTGAAGTAAAAGGAAGTATTGATTAATTTTGCTAGTATCACTCACACAGAAAGTTTAGAAAGCCATGTTTTAATTAAAGCAGAAAACAAAAATTCATGGCTCATGTATTTGGTTAAATTATGATTATATTTTATTTCCTAGCGAACTGTAACCCATAGTACTTAGCCAGGATCTAAATCAAACTTGAATACCCCAAAGAGCTTTCTAAAGCAATGTCCTCATCCACTGACAATTGAAAAATAAAAGTGTTAGGTGAAAAGAGGACTTAAAAAAATGTTATAGCAAAATTATTCTGTCCTGAATCCACAGATTATCTGAGAAACAGTCTTTGCTAGTTTCCAAATATAGTTATGGATTAAATTTGGAAAATTAATTTTAATTGATTTCTAAATGAGAGAATGACCATCTAAGAGTGGTTGCCTCTTGTAATAAATTTAAATTCTACAAACACTCAAGGTTTGTCTAATTACAATATATATTTATTACCTTTAGTAATCAGCCCCAAATCCAGTATGTGCCTTTTTAGTAGTAGTGAGTGAGGTTAGTAATAAAAGCTTGCCGCAAAGTTTTTATTGTATAAATGGAAATAAATCAACATGCAGAAAAAAATATCATAATGATTTTACAGACTTGGGCATGATATGATAAAGAATATTTTTATAACATGGACTTATTGACAAGTCAGAGAGCTTAGGAATTTCTGCAATAAATAACAGACATTTCATATAGAATGGAGATTACTAGCATGAAAGCCAATGAGTATTTAATGCTGCAATTGCATTTACATTTCTCAAATGCTGAACTAACACTCTAATTTCCACTTTAAAGAGAAATAAATTACAAAAGAAAAAACTTTGCTCTGAAATCAGTGTGCTGGTTTCTTTGACTATAAATGCTTTATTTATTTGTCATTAGTTTTTAAAGATAGAAAACAGTGCACAGTTTCATGACTTTCTAGAGTGCATTATGATAAATTTAATATTAGTGATAAAGGTTTCCTGTCTAAGGGTAAGATGAAAAATTTTAAAGATGCTAAATAAATATTGATACCTTATAGAAATTTTGGATGTTCTGTTATGATAATAAAATAAAGAACATTACAGGGGTCAGGCGCAGTGGTTCACGCCTGTAATTCCAACCCTTTGGGAGGCCATGGAAGGTAAATCACTTGAGCTTAGGAGTTCGAGACCAGCCTGAGCAGTACGGCAAAACCCCGCCTTTACAAAAAACACAAAAATTAGCTGGGTCTGGTGGCAAGTGTCTGTCTGTAGTCTCAGCTACTTGGGAAGTTAAGGTGGGAAGATTGTTTGAGCCCAGGGAGGTTGAGCCTACACAGTGAGCCGTGACCATGCACTCCAGCCTGGGTGGCAGAGTGAGACCCTATCTCAATAACCAAAACAAAACAATAGATGTAAGATTAAGTCAGAAAGTCAGATTCATTCTCTCTTACCTAGAAATTAAAGACATTATGGAAGACTCTAAACTACATTGCATTTTGATTAATGATTAATCCTAATAGAAGAAACAATTGTCCTACTCATTAGGTACCCATACCTTAAACATTTTGGAAAGGCAATTAATGATTCTTGCAATACTTCTACTGATCAAAAAAATCCACTAACAAATATTCATTGCTTATTTGACAGTGTATTAAGAAGAAAACAGGCGAGTCATTGTACACCATCAGAAAAATTGATTATCCTTCTGTAGCTTTGCCCCTCAGTTGTCTTTTATAATATATATCACCTTGGCTGATAGCACACCATCTTGAGTACTCTCCTTCTAGAGCTGTATTCATTTTATCATTTGCTTCCAACGAACCTGCTTGATATATAGATTTCTGCTGTAAAAATCGATCTTATAATACATGTTTGCCATACATAAGTTTCCAATTGCTTTAAAACTATTGATTGGCAGTCTTTAAGAGCTTACTGACTTTAGCAACAACATCACAGATTTATTAAAAAGCCCAAATATTCTTTCATATCCTGTACCAGAAAAAGAGTTTGTATTATTTTTATTTTCATTTTAAAACAGAGATTAGTGTTCATTCAGATACCCTCAGGCCCATTTATATTTCCTCTGCCACAAAACATAAATCTAATCTATTATGCTGTTTCTTTTTTCTGGTGTATGTACTTCTTTTGAATATGGTATCAATCTGCAATGTACATACAAATTCAATTATCCTGAACATACTGGCCTGATTATACAGTCATCACAGTTACATACAGTTTTGGTTTTCACACAAGATTTAACATTTGCAGATATTAAATTTATAATTAAATCTTCTCAAATAATTTGTTTCCTTAAAAATAAAATTATTAAGACAAATTGCCTTAATAGCAATTTGCTATTGACTGAAGCTTCAATAGCAATTTACTACAGAAACATGATGACTGACCTATTGTACTTCCAAAGACATTCCCAGGTATACCTTTGAAAGATAAAATATTTTTATTTTAGGAAAATTCTAATTTACATTTTCACTGCAGGTGCTATCAAAAATGCTGAAAATAAACAAACATGTCACCACAAAGTAGCTTTGTAAGTAAGATTCTAAGAAATTACACTGGGGCTGCAATTTACCATGGTATTATATTATAGGATTATATAATCTTGTGGAAAAACACGTGAAGAGATAGCCAGTTTCCACCATGTTAATTCGTAAACTCAGGAACATTTAACATATCTTTTGTACAAGTCAAAAAAGTGTGAATATCCTTTCCAAAATTTTAATAGCCATAGAGTTTTTTTTAGGGTCATATTAATTATCACCCATTTTTACTTAGTTTCGGGTTCTTAAACTTTACACATGTTTAGGACTTCACTAAACCTATACCATAGAGAATATTTCAGAACTTATTGTTACCATTAAAAAGTTTAAATTTTCTCCATTTATAAAATCCTCTTTTTTTCCCCCTGCTGAAATACATATTCTTCTTAACTAAAATTTCTTTCTCTTTTTAAACAATTTTTTATGACTACTTTCTTTTTCCATAAGCCCCATATAAAGACTTCAATCATATCTATAAAAAACAGGCTTTCTAATGTTGCCTTAGGGAAGATTAGGAAGTATTCAGACATAATGGCTTCTATAGTTATTAACATATTTTATAAAATATTGCCTTAAAATTCACATGAAAAGGACAGATAATTTGCAATATGAAATGGTCTATTTTAGTTTTTTTCCTTAGCAAATGAGTTTGGATTAGTATAAACATCTTGCCTATTCCTAGACATGAAACTTAACTTATTCTCAAAGCTAAGCAGTATTTTCTTATATATAAAGGAATGAATGGAGTCTGGGTCTGAAAATAAAGTTTATGTATCTCTCTGTATTCCATGTTTGTTATTATCTTCCCACATAACACAGGTCACAGATGCAAGCAGAGCCTTACAAGGGAGGAAGCAACCTACTCCTTGAAATTTAATTTTTCCCCATTCAGGTCGCCAGTGAAATCATCAAAGGAGAACACGGGAAAAGTTTATATTTGCTCTTAAACTTAGGAGAGTTTGCAACTCACAGGTGGGAAACACCAAGAATAACTGTTATACCCTGAAGATACAAGCAACACATTAAAGACCAATTTTCAAATATGCTACAAACCACAAATAGTACAGGTCCTGGGAAAATACGTAATTCTATAAAGGTTTGGAATGTGACACTGGTCATTAATATGGCATTTAAACTGCCTTTATTTAAAGAAAATCAATAACATTCTGAAAAACTTTCAGTATAGGTTCATTAGTACTGTATATCATCTAATTGGTAGTAACAAAGAAGTAAATTAACTAAAAAACACAAATTCATAAATAAAATAAGTGGTTTAAAAATAATGTGCTACATTTCTAATTCACTTAATGAAGAAAAAAGAGTAAATATTAACACAGAAAACATAACTTTTACAAATATTAATATAAAATTTTTGTCTATGCACAGTGGTGAGAAATAAGTTTTTTTCTACTAAGATCAGCAAGAAGGAAAGAATATAATTTCTCACCACTGTTATTCAACAATGTACCAGAAGTCCTATCAAACGCAATAAGACATAAAAAGAAAATGAAAGCTATACGTATCGAGAAAGAAAAAACAAAATTGCTTTTGTTTGTAGACAGCATGATTGTCTGTGTAGAAAATCCAAAGACTGAACAAAAATTCCTGGAACTAATAAATAATTTCAGCATGTTGCAAGATAATATACAAAAATGCAAGATAATATACAAGGTTAATACCTAAAAATCAATTGCTTTTCTATAAACCAAGAATGAACAATTAGATATTGAAGCTAATAACTAACAACATTTACATTGGCATCAAAAATGAAATATATAAATATACAAATCTATCAAAATCCATATATGATATATATGGAAATATACATATTTATATATACTATATATTAAATATATATATTTTTCATTATGGAAGTTTTTAGTTTTTCAGATATATGTATTTCCAGATGTATTTATAATATATATTTTATGTATTTCCAGATATACAAAAAAACATATATTCCAGATATATATCTAATTAGATATATGTCTATTAGATATTTGAATCTCTTTTCTCTATATATATAAACTTTAGAATCAGTTTGTTCACATCCACAAAATGACTTCTTGGGATTTTGTTTGTTGTGATTTTGTTTGAACCTGTAGATCAGGTTGGGAAGAACTAGAATATCAGATATATTAGATTATTAGATCTAATAGATCTATATCTAGATCTATATGGACATACATATATCTGGAAAACAAAAAACTTCCATAATGAAAATTGAAGAAAATCTAAATAAATGGAGAAGTATTCATGTTTATGGATAAGAAAACCCAATATTGCAAATATGTCAGTTCTTCCCAACTTGATCTACAGATTCAAACAAAATCTCAACAAACAAAATCCCAAGAAGTCGTTTTGTGGATACGAACAAATGGATTCTAAAGTTTATATATAGAGAAAGGAGTCTCAAAATAGCCAAGACAAAATAGCAGAACAAAGAGAACTGATACCACCTGAACTTCAAGATATACTACTATAAAGCTAAAAAAATCAAGACATTGTGGTATGAAAAGTAGACAAATAAATCAATGGAACAGAATAGAGAGCCCAGAAATACATGTATATAAGTATATTTAGCTGGCCTTTGAAAAAGGAGGAAAGGCAATTTAATGGAAAAAGGATAGTATTTCAACAAATGGTGTTGGAACAACTGGACATCTACATACAAAAAATAAATCTAGACACTGACTTTCTACTTTTCACAAAAATTAACTGAAAATAGATCATAGACCTAAACGCAAAACACAAAACTATAAAACTCCCAGAAGGTAAGATAGTAGTAAATTTAAATGTCCTTGGGTATGGTGATGACTTTTTATACACAATCATAAAAAAAAAGAAATTTTGTCATTTGCAACAATGTAGATGGACCTGAAGGGTACCATGCTGAGTAAAACAAGCCAGGCACCAAAATACAAGTACTGCAGGACCTCGCTTACACGTGGACTCTAGAAGTGCTCCTTGGTATATACCCAAAGGAAAACTTTTGTTCATGCAAAACCTGTACCCAGACATTTGTTGCAGTGTTAGTCATCTTTCTATAGGTGAATAGATATAAACAAACTGTGGTACAGCCATACAATGCAATATTATTTAGTTAAAAAAGAAATGAGCAGGAATGCCAAGGAAAGGTATAAGGAAACCCTAAGTACATATTACTAAGTGAAAGACACCATCTGAGGAGGCTACATATTGTGGTTCTAATTAATTATATCACACTCTAAAAGTGAGAACTATGGAAACAGTAAAAAGATCAGTGGTTGCCAGTAGTTTGGGAGGAGACAGGGAAGGATGAATAGGTGGAAAATAAGTGATTTTTAGGGCAGTGACATTATTTTATATGATATTCTAATAGTGAGTACATGTCATTGTACATTTGTCAAAACTCACAGAATGTACAACACAAAGAAAGTTCCCAAATGTAAACCCTGGACTTCAATTCAAAATAATGTCTAAATCTTGCCTCATTGATTACAAAAAATACACCACACTAATTCACAATGTTAATGATAGGGGAAACTATTTGTGTGTAAAGGGGGTATTTGGATACTATAGTTTCCACATAATTTTTCTATATACCTAAAAGTTCTCTAAGAATAGCCTATTGTATGTATAAGAAGTAAATTTGTAACCTCAATTAAATAATTTTGTGTGAAATATGTAAATGTGACTCCAAGTGAAGAAAAATAACAATCATGAAAATAATGAAAAAAGTGTTCAATAATTACCTCCAAATAAGTTGCTAGAATCAAGAAATTTTTTGATAGAAATAATTCCATCATGAATCAGATAACTTACAAACTATATACAAAATGACCTATATTAAAGGAAAAGTTACAAAATAATTGCATGAATCTAGAAAATCTCAGATTTCAAAATACAGTAAATACAGCAAAAAAGAAAAAGTATATTTTATACACTTTTGTGGAAAAATCTTAAATTATTAACATAGCAAATCCGATAGCATTGAACTGTATTAAAATTGTATTAAATAGTATAAATTGTCTTAAAATTATATTATATGTTTAAAAATGTTACTATAATAGGAATATTACCAAATACAAATTGTTCCATTAATCTAAGAATATTTCAATATATAAATTCACATAATTCATTGTATTATTGAAGATTATATCATAAAAGATGATAACAAAAGATAAAGGGATCATTTTGATAGATGCAAAAATAATATTTGCTGAAAATCATATCTATATTTAAAAAACCTTTTGGTAAAACAGAAATAGGGATATACTTTACAAGATCAAGGATATCTACACCAGCCACTAGTAAAAGTCAAACTGAATGGTCATAAAACAGTGCAGAAGTTTCATTAAAATTAACGAGACTGTGATTTTACCTAGTTCTGGAAAAAAAAAAAAGTATAATGTATAAATCTAGAGAGAGGAAAAAACTATAAATCTTTAAAATAACTAAGTTCAGCAGTTTCTGTAGACAAAGATGGTAATCAATCAATAGATCTCATGTTGATAAACAACCCTTCCCACATGAAAAACATTTTTATTCATAGTAGCAACAAAATAAATTTATTTATTTATTTGAGACAGGATCTCACTCCTGTTGCCCAGGCTGGAGTGAAGTGGTGTAATCACGGCTCACTGCAGCCTCCACCTCCCAGGATTAGGTGATTGTCCTACCTCAGCCTCCCAGCAGCTAGGACTATAAGTATGCATCACCATGCCTGACTAATTTTTTTGTATTTTTTGCAGAGATAAGGTTTCATCATGTTGCCCAGGCTGGTCTCGAACTCCTGACTTCAAGTGATCCGCCCCCTCTTAGCTCCCCAAAGTGCTGGGATTACAGCCATGAGCCACTGCACCCAGCACAAAATAAATGTAAAAGTGGAAAGTTAACAAAGTAAGGACAAGAAAAAAGTGGAAAAAAATAACTGTAAGGAAAAACAAAAAAAAATATTTTGATGTATATAAAATATTTGAAGAAACAATTAGAAAGCTTATTCTTGCAAGCTCGTCAGTTTTACTGAAATTGCTACCTTGTTGCAATTCCCATCGAAATCTTTTGGGAATGTTCATGGTGATAATATTCTAATATTCACCTGAAAACTGAGTATCTTAACAGGTCCCCTTGCATATGAGTAGTCTGAAGAATTATAATAATAGGGAATTTGTGCACCTATAGTTTTAAGTGTAATATAAATCTACTGTAATTAAAATTATAGGCCAGGCACGGTGGCTCACACCTGTAATCCCAGCACTTTGGGAGGCTGAGAAGAAAGGATCGCTTGAGACCAAGAGTTTGAGACCAACCTGGGCAATATAGGGAGATCCTGTATCTACAAAAAATTTTAAAAATTAGCTAGGTGTGGTGGTGCATGCCTGTAGTTCCAACTACTAGGAAGACTTAAGTGGAGGATTGCTTGAGGCAAGGAGGCAAAGGTTGCAGTGAAGCCTAGATTTTGTTAGTACACTCCAGCTTGGGTGACATAGGGAGACCCTGTCTAAACAAATAAACAAACAAAAAAGATCATATGATTCTGGACCATTAAAAAAAGAAGTGTACCTACTTCTATGCATAAAAGAGTAACAGAGAGTAGATTTACTCTGCTACCTTAAACAAATGAAAGAATCAGGCAGAATATATGAGCTAATGTTTTTTAGACATTGGACAATAGGTAACACAAAATGAAGTTTGCTAAAAGAAGGAAAACAAATGAAGTGCTCCTTAAAATTGTCCAGCATATCATCGGAGAGTTTCCAGGAAGCACCACATGAGAGGAAAGTCAAACAGAATCCAGTGGTCTCTCTGACATAAAGAGACATAGTTGTGAATTTGGGAGGTTTGGGTGGTTAGAATTTTCAGGGTATGATACAGGAAAGCATAACATGGAGAAGAGAGAGGTGGAAAGAGAGAGAGCTCTGGAAATCTGTACAAGACCTTTACATCTGCAGCATAGACATCTACATTTGAAATCCAGCTCATGACAGGCTACTGAGACCTGGCACAAATGGAGCACCTGACCATGGGCCATTAGATGCCTGAATATGCAACCAGAACTGCTTACCTGGATTCCGGGTGCTATCAGAATCACAAAGTCTTTTTCTATTGTTTTTCCTTTTAAAAATAAATATTTATTTTATCTCTACCACATGACTAACACTGTTATAAGTACTTACACTTAAGTTATCTTACTTTTCCTCTAAGATGACACCTCTGATCTATGATCCTCATTGTTTTCCCTTGTCAATCTAAGTTTCCTTCCTGAGCATTCTGCTGTTGTCCCTTTCCTTTCCATCATTTCTTTTACTAGCTACTTATTGAACTTCTATGCCATGTGAGGCAGTGTGCTAGATTATTTAAGGCAAGAGTGGGCAAACTTTTTGGTAAAGGTCTAGGTAGTAAATATTTTTGGCTTAGCTGGCCACATTGTGTTGGTTGCAACAACTCAACTCTGCCTTTGTAGTATAAAAGGCATGACAATATGGGAATGGTTGTGCAATAAGACATTGCAAAAGAAGCAGCTGGATAGAATCGGCACATGGATCTGATTTGTTAACCTCTGAATTAAGAGACTGAAGTATCCCACACCGTCAAGAAGTTTGCAGTATACTAAAAGATTTATGTGTAAAGATACATTTAATTGCAAAGCATAATGAAATGGGTATAAGAACATGATTTCAAGTGATGTGTTAGAAGAATAAAGAGAAAAAACAGATTAACAATCAAAGACTTTAGTTAAGAGTTTTCATGTGAGTGGCCTTAAATGATGGAGAGAAAAAAAGGAATGTTGCAGTTAAGATATTTGGCTAAACACCAAAACAAAGGGAATAAAATTGTGAAATTTTACTTATTCTCACATTCATTTTGATGAATTCATTACTCAAAGCAGCTTCTGATGATAAATTTTGAAACTAGTGCCAAGTCATTTGTTACAGGGTTAGGTGACCATGTGTCAACTTCTTGTTGCTTTTAAAGTCTTAGATTATTTCTAACAGAAAACCACAAATGAATGAAATATTCTTATCTAAAGTAAAGACGATTTATTATTTTCCAGATGACGTTTGAAACAATTCAGTGTTCTACAATGTATTGACAATAACTAGGTAAAATCATTTATTACTCTGGTAGTAAATTAGCCATTTATATATAATACAATAAATGATCACATAGAATCAATTGTCATCCGAGTACCAGTAAAGATATTCAGAGATTAGCTGACAGGGTATATAAAGGTATAGTATAATAATTGTATTCAAAAGACTATATTGAATTAATTTCAATAACCAAAGGTAAAAATGAGGGTAGTATATTAGTCCATTCTCATACTGCTAATAAAGATATACCTAAGACTGGTAATTTATAAAGGAAAGAGGTTTAATTGACTCACAGTTCAGCATGGCTGGGGAGACCTCACAATCATGGTGGAAGACAAGAGAGGTACAAAAGAACATCTTGCATGGCAGCAGGCAAGAGAGCATTTGCAGGGAAACTTCCCTTTATAAAACCATCAGATCTCTTGAGGCTTATTCATTGTCATGAGAACAGCATAGGAAAACGCCACCCCATGATTAAATTATCTCTCACCAGGTTCCCCTCCATGACATGTGGTGATTATGGGATATGATTTGCGTGAGGGCGCAGCCAAACCATATCTTTCCACCCCAGCCTCTCCCAAATCTCGTGCCCTCACATTTCAAAACCAATCATGTTTTCCCAACAGTCCCCCAAAGTCTTAACTCATTTCAACATTAACGCAAAAGTTGATAGTCCAAAGACTCATCTGAGACAAGGCAAGTCCCTTCCATTTATGAACCTGTAAAATCAAAAGCAAGTTAGATACTTCCTAGATGCAATAGGGGTACAGGCATTGGGTAAATACACGCATTCCAACTGAAATAAATTGGCCAAAAGGAAGGAGCAACAGGTCCCATGCAAGTCTGAAATTCAACAGAGCAGTCAAATCTTAAAGCTCCAAAATGATTTTCTGTGACTCCATGTCTCACATACAGGGCACACTGATGTAAGAGGTGGGCTCCCACAGCCTTGGGTAGCTCCACCCTTGTGGTATTGCAGAGTACAGCCCCCCACCTGGCTGCTTTCTTGGACTGGCATTGAGTATATGTGGCTTCTTGAGGCTCATGGTGCAAGTGGTCAGTGGATCTGCCATTCTGGGGTCTGGAAGACTGTAGCCCTCTTCTCACAGCTCCACTAGGCAGTGCTCCAGTGGGGACTCTGTTTGGGACCTTTAAGCCCACATTCCCCTTCCTCACTGCCCTAGCAGAGGTTCTTCATGAGGGCCCCACCCCTGCAGCACCTCTGCCTGGACATCCAGGCATTTTTATACATCATCTGAAATCTAGGCAAAAGTTCCCAAACCTGAATTTTTCACTTCTGTGCACCTGCAGGCTCAACACCACATGGAAGCTGTGAAGGCTTGAGGCTTGCACCCTCTGAAGCCACTGTCTGAGCTGTAGCTTGGCCCCTTTTAGCCATGGCTATAGTGGCTGGTATGCAGGGCACCAAGTCCCAAGACTGCACACAGCAGGGGGTCCCTAGACCCAGCCCAGGAAACCATTTTTCCCTTCTAGGCCGCCTTCCAGCCTGTGATAGGAGGAGCTGCTGCAAAGGTATCTGACATTCCTTGGAGACATTAGGATCCTTGTTACTTATGCAAATTTCTGCAGCAGGCTTGAATTTCTCCCCAGAAAATGTGTTTTTCTTTTCTATTGCACCATCAGGCTGCAAATTTTCCAAACTTTTATGTTCTGCTTCCTCTTGAATGCTTTTCTGCTTAGACATTTTTTCCACCAAATGCTCCCAATCATCTCTCTCAAGTTCAAAGTTCCACAGATCTCTAGGACAGGAGCAAAATGTCACCAGTGTCTTTGCTAAATCACAGCAAGAATCACCTATGTTTCAATTTCCAACAAGTTCCTCATCTCCACCTGAGACCACCTCAGCCTGGACTTCGTTGTCTGTGTCACTGTCAGCATTTTGGTCAAAGACATGCAACAAGTCTCTAGGAAGTTCCAAACTTTCCCGCACCTTCCTGTCTTCTGAGCCCTCCAAGTCTCTAGGGAGTTCCAAACTTTCCCACATTTGTCTATCTTCTTCTAAGCCTTCCAAACTGTTCCAATCTCTGCCCATTACCCAGTTCCAAAGTTGCCTTCACATTTTCAGGTGTCTTTACAGCAGTACCCCATTCTACCAGTACCCCACTCTATCAGTACCAATTTACTGTATTAGTCCATTCTTATTGCTAATAAAGACATACCGAGACTGTGCAATTTATAAAGGAAAGAGATTTAAGTAACTCACAGTTCTACATGGCTGGGGAGGCCTCACAATCATGGTGGAAGGCAAAGGAGGAGCAAAGGTAGACCTTATAGGGCAGAAGGTAAGAGAGTGTGTGCAGAGGAATGGCCCTTTATAAAACCATCAGATCTCATGAGACCTACTCACTATCACGAGAACAGCATGAGAAAAGCCTGCCCTCGTGATTCAATGACCTCCCACTGGGTCCCTTCCACAAAATGTGGGGATTATGTTAGCTACAATTTAAGATAAAATTTGGGTGAGGATGCAGTCAAACCAGATCAGATAGAATCATAGAGATTAGTTTGAGTTTATAATTTGTTAATTAATAGGAGCTTAAATTTAAGTTGATGGAATTTAAAAATTGTAAAGAATGCTAACTGCTATTTACCTTGGCCAACTGATTTTAAGGATTAAAAATCTAAGAAATATTAGACAAATAGCTCAAGGTCACTCTACTAAGAAACAAAGGCAGTGAGGGCTGGGTAAGGTGACACACGCCTGTAATCCCAGAAATTTGGGAGACCGAGATAGGTGAATCATCTGAGGTCAGGAGTTCGAGATCATTCTGGCCAACATGGTGAATCCCGTCTCTACTAAAAATACAAAAATAGCTGGGAGTTGTGGCACACACCTGTAATCCCAGCTACTCGAGAGGCTGAGGCAGGAGAATCGCTTGCACCTGGGAGGCAGAGGTTGCAGTGAGCCGAGATGGTGTCATTGCACTGCAGCCTGGGTGACAGTGAGATTCTTGTCTCAAAAAAGAAAAAAGAAACAAAAGCAGTGAAAACTTGGGCTTCCATCTCAATTGCAATTTTTTGATCCTTTACTCAAATTTTGAATAAAGGCCTTGTTTTATCAGCACTATCTGTGACTCATTAATTATCAGAAGGGGGACTATTTGACTATGAAGTGACAATATTTATCTTTATTATAATACATTTAAAAATGGTAATTTTTCCTCTTAGAATTTATTGAAAATATTCTATTTTCTTCAATATCAAATTGAGCTCCATTATCTTTTATTAAAAATTGCCATAGCTAAATAATTTGCTGGATTTGGTAATTACTGGAGTTCCATATTTACATTCTAGTTCCTCCTTGGGCCTCTGGGAGTTCCAAGTGCAGTCAAACTGCCTGTCTAATAATGTACTACAGCCTATCGTGTTGGTCCCTTGAAGAGTTCTGCAGGGAAATGGGTGTAGGTAAAATGGAGGTAAGGATCAACACTTAAAGTTCATAGGCAGACATTTCCTAGGTGTATCTTTAAAAGAGAAAGGGCAGATATTTAAAGATATCATCTTTGACCACCATATCTTAGAATCAGGCACTTCACTCTGTAAAATGAATAAAGTTTTAAATAAATATCAAGAATATTTTATCATATGCATATATTCAGTTATTATATTTTTGAATAATATATTTTTCATTTATACTTTTCTGATTGACAAAGAATTTAGGATTACATGAATTATAGAATTTTAGAAAGGTAAACCAACACAAAGACTTGCAAGAGTTAAACCAAAAGGAAATCTGTAATTTTCAGTATAGAGAAGGCAGGAAATAAAACTGTGATGGTGTAGGGGAAAAAGTCAAGATGGCTAACTAGATGCAGCCAGGACGAACTTCTCCCATGGGGACCAGACCGTAAGTAGAGTGGTATATGCTTAACAGATCTTCAAAAAGAAGAAACTGAAAGTGGACAGAGGGAGAACACAGACCTCGGACTGAAAGGGGAGGAAGCTGGGTATCCTGCATGGGGTTGCCTAGCACCAGGAATCATTTCTGGTGCCAAGTAGCTCCCAGGGAAGGAGTGAGTGAATAGACATAGAGTAACCCACTCTTGCCATATACCTCTGGGATCATAGCTGTGGGAGATCCTATGACCCCCACAGACATATGAGCTGGCAGGGAGAACTGCCCAGAGGTTTGGGGAGACAGAACTCCAGCCTGTATTGAGCCCAGAGGGTTTGGTGTGGGAACTATGGCAGTGGAGCACGGCTATGGGTCTCCATCAACTAAGGCTCAACAAATTCCTCTAGGAAGCTTAGGCTTTGTTAGCTGCCATACCTGGACAGAGCAGGGCTGTCTTGCCTGTGGATGGGGCCAGTCTGATCTGTCTGCTAGCGTCTCCCAGGGTCCTGTCTGGCCACATTCGCTTGAAGTGCAGCTTCAGTTGCCCAGCCAAAGTGCTTGCCAGCAGTCACTGTCATAGCTCTTTCACTGGTACACCCTGTTGGAACACTTTTGCAGACAGATCCCCACAAGCATGCACAAGCCCACAGCCTACTCTCATCAGTGTGTGTAGTGTGCACTCATCCGTAGCCTCCCTTACTGCCCCACTGGCACACATGCACACAGGGATCTGCCATCGCCATACTGGAGCACTTGCTCCAGCAGCCTCCAATGGAGTTCTGCTGTCAATGGACTGGGAACACCTTGGCTCCTCCAGTGCATCAAGCGATAACATCAGGGAGCTAGAGAATAAAGCTCTGGGCCTGGTCCTAGCCCTTCAGGGTTACAGCATGCATCCCAGAAGTGCTGACCTGAGCTTTGCTCCTTAAAGCATCTAGGAACAAAGCCAATTGACTAAACCCAACTTATACCACAGTCAAACCCTCAAGGGCATCAAAGAATATAAAAGCGAAAAGCCACATCCAAACCATCCAAAAGACAGCAATTTCAAAGATTAAAGAAACATTAACCCATATAGGTGAGACAGAACCAACATAAGAACTCAGGGAACTCTAAAAGCCAGAGCGTCTTCTTACCTCCAAATGACCATACTAGCTCCACAATGGTTCTTAACCAGACTGAAATAGTTGAAATGACAGACATGGAATTCAGTATAGACAGTAAGGAAGCTCATTGGGATACAGGAGAAGGTTGAAAGCCAATCCTAGAAAAAGAGTATAATTGTCAAAGAGCTGAACAATAACAGAGCCATTTGACGAAATAACCAAACTGAACTTTTGGAAATGAAAAGAATACTACAGAATATTCAGAGTGAGATTGGAAGCATTAATAACAGAATATGTCAAACTCAGGAAAGATTCACAGACCCCGAAGTCCGTAGCTTTGAAGCAATGCAGGCAGATAAAAATAAAGAAAAAAGAATTTAAAAAGGAACAAAACTTTGAGAAATATGGGATTATAAAAAGACCAAAGCTATATAGCTCACTGGTATTCCTGAGATGAAAAGAGAGCAAGCAACTTGGAAAACATATTTGCAGATATTGTCCACAGAAATTTTCCCAGCCTCACTAGAGAGGCTGACATGCAAATTCAGGAAATTCAAAGAACTCTTGTGAGATACTAAATAAGATGACCATTCTCAAAACATGGTCATCAGATTTTCCAAAGTCAGCATGGAAGAAAAAGTCTTAAAGGCAGCTAGAGAGAAGGGGCAGGTCACGCACAAAGGGAGCCCCATCAGGCTAACAGTTGATCTTTCAGGAGAAACCTTACAAGCCAGAAGATATTGGGAGACTATATTCATCGTCATTAAAGAAAAGAAATTCCAACAAAGAGTTTTGTATCTAGCCAAACTAAGTTTCAAATGTGAAGGAGAAATAGTCCTTTTCAAACAAGCAAATCCTAAGGAAAATCATTACCACCAGACCTACTCTACAAGGAGTCCTTAAGGGAGTGCTAAACATAGAAATGAAAGACCACCATAAGACTTGCCATGAAAAAACCCCACTTAAGTGCCCAACCAATTGGCACTATAGAGCAACTATACGACAAGCCTGCATAACAACGAGCTGACAATATGATGACAGGATCAAATCCTTACATATCAATAGTAATCTTAAATGGGAATGGGTTAAATTCCCAACTTAAAAGACACAGTGGCAAGTTAGCTAAAGAGATATGCTTACTTCAATAGACCCATTTCACATGCAATTACACCTGTAGGCTCAAAGTAAAGGGATGGAGAAAGATCTATCAAGCAAATGGTAAACAAAAAAGAGCAGGGGTTACTATTCTTATTTCAGAAAAACAGGCTTTAAACCAACAAGGATTAAAAAGGACAAAGAGGGACATTACATAATGATAAAATGCTCAATACAACAAGAAGACTTAACTGTCCTAAATACATATGCACTTAACATTGAAGCACACAGATTTATAAAACAAGTTCTTACAGAACTACAAGGAAACTTAGATAACTACACAGTAAGAGTGGAAAACTTCAACATCCCACTGACAGTGTTAGAGCATCAAGGAAGAAAAGTAACAAAGATATTTGGGATCTAAACTCTACACTGGACCAAATGAACCTAACAGACATCTACAGAATACTCCACCCGACAATAACAGAATATACTTTCTTTTCATCTGCACATGGCACAGTCTCTAAGATCAACCACATGCTTGATCATAAAGCAACTCTCAACAAATTCAAAAGAACCAAAATCATACCAACCACACACTCTTGTCACAGCACAAGAAAAATAGAAATAAATACCAAAAATATCTCTCAAAACCATACAATTACATGGAAGTTAAACAACCTGTTCCTGAATGACTTTTGGGATAGGGATGAAATTAGGCAGAAATCTAAATATTCTTTGAAACTAATGAAAACGAAGATAAAACATATCAGAACCTGAGACATACCTAAAGCAATGTTATGAGGAAAGTTTGTATCACTAAATGCCTACATCAAGAAGTTAGACATCCAAGAAATAAGTTAACATCACACATTGAGGAACTAGAAAAACAAGAGCAAAACAACTAGCAGAAAAACAAGAGCAAAACAAAGCTAGCAGAAGACAAGGAATAACCAAAGTCAGAGATGAACTGAACAATATTGAGAAAAAATCCATACAAAAGATCAATGAAACCAAAAGTTGGTTTATTAAAGAATAAATATGATTGATAGACATCTAGCTAGAATAACAAAGGAAAGTGACATTACCACCGACCCCAGAGAAATACAAAAAAATCCTCACAGATGATAATGAACACCTCTATGTACACAAACTGGAAAACCTAGAAGAAACAGATAAATTCCTAGAAACATACAACCTCCCAAGATTGAACCAAGAAGAAGTTGAAATCCTGAATATACCAATAAGAGTTCTAAAATTGAATCAGTAATAAAACACCTACCAACCAGAAAAAGTCCTGGACCAGATACATCACTGCCAAATTCTACCAGAGGTATAAAGGAAAGCTGGTACCAATGCTACTGATATTATTTCAAAATATTGAGGAAGAGGAACTCATTTGATAAGGCCAGCATCATTCTGATACCACAACCTGGCAGAAACACAATGAATAAAGAAAGCTTCATGCCAATATCCCTAATGCACACAGACACAAAAATTGTCAACAAAATGCCAGCAAATTGATTCCAGCAGCACATCAAAAAGCTAATCCTCCACAATCAAGTAGGCTTGATTTCTTGAATGCAAGATAGTGCAACATACACAAATCAATAAATATAATTCCTCAAGTAAACCAAACAAAAAACAAAAAACACACGATCATCTCAATAAATTCAGAAAATGCTATCAATATAATTCTACGTCCCTTCATGTTAAAAACGCAACAGACTAGGCATCAAAAGAATATACCTCAAAATAATAACAGCCATCTCTCACAAGCCTAGGGCCAACATCATACTGAACAAGCAAAAGCCTGAACAATTCCCCTTGAGGATCAGAACAAGATGAGGATGCCCTCTCTCACTACTCCTATTCAGCAGAGTAATGGAAGTCCTGGCCAGAGCAATCAGATAAGAGAAAGAAATAAAAGACATCCAAATAGGAAAGGAGGAAGTCAAACTATCGGTCTTTACAGGTGTTATGATTGTATACCTTGAAAACCACGTAGTTTCTGCATAAGTCGCTTTCAACTGGTAAACAACTTCAGTAACGTTTCAGGATAGAAAATCAATGTGCAGAAACCAGTAGCAATTCTATAAGCTAATAATGTCTAAGCTGAGAGTCAAATCAAGAATGTAATCCCATTCACAATATCCACAAAAAGAATAAAATGACTAGGATTACAGCAAACCAGGAAAGATCTCTACAACAAGAATTGCAAAATGCTGCTGACAGAAATCAGAGATGACACAAACCAATAGATAAACTTTCCACACTCATGGATAGAAATAATCAATACTGTTAAAATGACAATACTGCCCAAAGCAATTTATAGATTCAATGCTGTTCCTATTAAACTATCAATGTCATTTTTCACAGAATTAGAAAAAAACTATTCTAAAATTCATAGAATTTAGAAACCAGTAAAGAGCCCAAATAGCCAAAACAATCCTAAGCAAAAATAACGAATCTAGAGGCAAAACACTACCTGACTTCAAAGTATACTATAAGGCTATACTAACCAAAACAGCATGGTACTGGTACACAAACAAACATATAGACCAGTAGAACAGAATAGATAACTCAGAAGTAAGATTACACACCTATAACCACCTGATCTTTGACAAAGTCGAACAATAGCAACCAACAAAGAAATGACTTCTTCAAATTCAATAAGTGGTGCTGAGATAACTGGCTAGTCATGTAGAAGACTGAAGCTCAGCACCTTCCTTATACCATGTACAAAAATCAACTAAAGATGGATTAAAGACTTAAATATAAAACCTAAAACTATAAAATTCCCAGAAGAAAACACAGGAAATACCATTCTGGCCATAGGCTATGGCAAAGATTACATGATGAAGATGCTAAAAAGCAGTTCCAACAAAAACAAAAAATGACAAATAAGACCTAATTAAACTAAAGTGTTTCTGCACAGCAAAATAAACTATCACCAGAGTAAACAACCTACAGAATGGGAGAAAATATTTGCAAACTATGCATCTGACAAAGGTCTAATATCCAGAATCTATAATTAACTTAAACAAATCAACAAGCAAAGAACAAATAACCCCATGAACACATGGGCAAAGGAAATGAGCAGACACTTCTCAAAAGAAGACAAACAAGCAGCCAACGAACATGAAAACATGCTCATCATGATTAATCGTCAGAGAAATGCAATTCAAAATAACAATGAGATACCATCTCACACCAGGCTATTATTAAAAAGTGAAAAAATAACAGATGTTGGCAAAGTAGTGGAGAAAAGGGAATGCTTCTACACTGTTGGTAGGAATGTAAATTAGTTCAGCCCCTGTGGAAAGGAGTTTGACGATTTCTCAAAGACCTTAGAACTACTACTCAACACAGCAATCTCATTACTGGGTATATACCCAAAGGCGTATAAGTCATTCTACCAAAAAGACACATGCACACGTGTATTCATCAAAACACTATTCACAATAGCAAAGAAATGGAATCAACCTAGATGTGCATCAACTGTGAACCGAATGGAAAGATGGTACATATACACAATATAATTCTACACAGCCATATAAAAGGATGAAATCATGTCCTTTTCAGCAACATGGATGCAGCTAGAGGGTATTATCCTAAATGAATTAACACAAGAACAGAAAACTTGCATATTCTCATACTTATTTGTGGGAGTTAAGAATTGAGTACACATGGACACGAGGAGAGGAATGAGAGATACTATGGCCTACTTGAGGGCGGAGTCTGTGAGAAGAGTGAGGATTGGAAAAATACCTATTGGATACTATCCTCTTTACCTGTGTGACGAAATCATTTGCACACCAGACCTCAGTGACACACAATTTACCCACAGAGCAAACTTGTATATGTACATCCTGTACTTAAAAATCGAAGTTGAAAAAAAATTGTAATGTTTTTATGTCCAATTTTGTCCGGTTTAAAAAAAAAAAAACTCATATACATGTTTTCCTTCATTTTAGAAAAACTAAATAAAATTAGATTGTTAACTGTTCTTTTTGTTTATTTTTCTAAGATTCTGTGACGGGTATTTTTTTGTTCTAATGGATTAACCTAATGATAGTTAATATTTGGTCAGTTTTGTAGGTTTTATCTATTTTTGCATTTAAATGACATCCTTTTCTTCTTCTTCTTCTTCTTTTTTTTGTGAGATGGAGTCTCGCTCTGTCGCCGGGGCTGGAGTGCAGTGGCCGGATCTCAGCTCACTGCAAGCTCCGCCTCCCGGGTTCACGCCATTCTCCTGCCTCAGCCTCCTGTGTAGCTGGGACTACAGGCGCCCGCCACCTCGCCCAGCTAGTTTTTTGTATTTTTAGTAGAGACGGGGTTTCACCGTGTTAGCCAGGATGGTCTTGATCTCCTGACCTCGTGATCCTCCCGTCTGGGCCTCCCAAAGTGCTGGGATTACAGGCTTGAGCCACCGCGCCCGGACCCTTTTCTTCTTTAGTAAAGCAAATTATAATCTTTTGCTTTTTAACAATTCAAAACGTTTGTGTGAGTGTAGCCAACTGAAAACAAGTTTACCAGAAACACTGGGTGTTTTTATATTTTATCCAGTATTTTTTGGTAAATGAAGTAAAGACATTTAAAATTATTTAATCTGCCATGTTGCTGGAAGCGGAAGTTCAGAGATAAAGCTTTTTTCCCTTTAATTTAAAAGAGTTTATTTAATTTTGAAAGCAAAGCTTCTGTTTGGTGGAGAGTGGAGAATGATTTGCGGTGTTAGACGAATACCCTATTATCTGGTACTCCTTAGAGCTACCAATAAATTTGTAAGATGCAGTTTATTTCTTTTTCAACTTCAGAAAGTATATTATATTTGTCTTATTTTATTTTCTTTGCATATTGTGTAGATTACGTAGGACAAACAGTATTATTTTCATTTGGCCAAGGAGAAAGCTGATGCAGAATAAGAGGCTTTGCCTAAAGTTCCTTAACAAACCTAAAAATAAATTTGGGATTTAAATACAGTCCTCCTGCATCTCAGCAAAGTGTGTATCCTATTAATATTATCTAAAATGCCAGTTTGGGAATGGCGTACATATACTGGATTTTTAAATCCTCTACTCATTTGAACTATGTGACCACAGAGGAATAATGTTGAAATAAAAAGTAAACTTGATGCTATTACCAAAAATATTTTTATCATAATTTTTGTTCAAATCCTTAAAATATATTCTTAGTGGGCAGCATTGATGACCCAGTTATTTTATTTTTATTTTTTGCTAATCTCTTTTTTTTCTATCTCTTTGTTTTTTACCTAGATTCATTCCACAGTGCTCAAGCCATCTAATTCCTAAAAGAGTAAGAGATATAACTCTTACTTAATTGAGGAGATGGAAGCCATTCCATCTTAGTTTCTCTGCACCTTTACTTATCCCTTCTCCTTTTTCTTTCCTCTAAGAGAACAATATTCTTTTCTGTTACAAGATTAAAATTCCTAATTATCCCTTTTATCTAGTTACTGCAATTAATTTGCCACTTCAGTTGTCCCCATTCTGCCTTTGAATACTGCCATCCACAAATTCCTTTCTTCCCCATATGCTCAATTCTTGTGTATCCTAAAAAATTCCCTAAAACCAGATTTTTTTCTTAAACTATCATCCCGTACATTTTCTTTACTTTACTATCAAAACGTCAAGGGTAGGCCATTCTCTTGCATTCTTTTCATATACATGCCCTTAAATTTAATTCCTTAAATTAAGTATTCTGAGTCATAGAACTCTTTTAGCTCTTAAGAAATTAATAAATTAGCCCTAGGAAAATGAAAATGCCTACTACATTTTTCGTAGCATTTCAAGACATTACATATAACAAAATCATCATTGACCCTGGAGAGAAGCTGTTTTCAAGTATTATTCTGAAAATAATTGCCTATAGGACTTATTAAAGTATAGACCAATGTCTTATCTTAGAGCTTCTTTTTAACAGGCTTTTATGGGAGACGCCTTGAGAATTAATATTTTTAGCAAGTGTCTCTGATGTGATAGACAGAATTCTATAGCTATCTCCCCTGCCCCAAGTTTCCTATGCCCTGTTTATTCAATTAAACACTAACCTATGAACTGCTGTGAAGACACTCTGCAGATAGAAGTATGGTTACTAGTCAGCCGAACCTAACTTTCCTTCCTTCCTTCCCTCCTTCCCTCCTTCCCTCCCTCCCTCCCCCCTCCCTCTCTCCGTCTTTCCATCTTTCTGTCTCTCTTTCTCTCTTTCTCTTTTTTTGACACAAAGTCTTGATCTGTCACCCAGGCTGGAGTGCAGTGCCACAATCATGGTTCACTGCAGCCTCAACCTTCTGGGCTTAAACGATCCTTCCACCTCAACCTCCCGAGTAACCGCAACTACAGATACATGCCAATATCCCTGACTAATTAAAAAAAAATGTAGATATGTGGTCTCACTCTGTTGACCAGACTGGTCTTGAACTCCAGGGCTCAAGCAGTTTTCCCATTTGGGCCTCTCAAATGCTGGAATTACAAGTCTCAGCCACTGCACCCAGTCAGCTGCTGTTAAAATAAAAATAATATGTCAGATTATTGCAGTGAGCCTAATGTAATCACATGAGCCTTTAAAAGCAGAAAAGGAAAGGAGAAGAGTCAGTTAGCAAGTTGGGGCAGAGGAATAACGGAAAAGAGATCCAAAAGAAGGAGGAATTGAGAGAAATCCCTATAGTAAGAAGCCTTTGGTGTACCTTGCTGGTTCTAAGTGGAGAGCCACGTGAAAGGACTAGAGAAGGTCTTTAGGAGCTGATGACAGCCCCTAACTGACAGCTAGGAAGAAAATGGCGTCCTCGGGAGGCAGAGGCAGGAGAATGGCGTGAACCTGGGAGGCAGAGCTTGCAGTGAGCCGAGATGGTGCAACTGCACTTCAGCCTGGGCGACAGAGCAAGACTCCGACCGAAAGAAAGAAAGAAGGAAAAGAAAGAAAAGAAAGAAAGACAGAGAAAGAAAGGAAAAGGAAGGAAGGAAGGAAGGAAGGAAGGAAGGAAGGGAGGAAGGGAGGGAGGGAGGGAGGGAGGGAGGGAGGGAGGGAGGAAAATGGCGTTATTCTCATTCCTACAGCTGTAAGAAAATGAATTTGACCAATATCCTGAATAAGCTTGGAAGTGGCTTCTTTGCAAGAACCTCCAATAAGCAATGCAACCATGTTGACACCTATATTTTAGCCTGATGAGACTTGTGTCAGATTTCTGACCACCAGAAACTATGAAGTAATAAATTTGTGCTGTTATAAACTGCTAAGTTTGTAACAATTTATTACCATAGCAATAGAAAATCAATATACCTGATGATTCATATTCATGTAATCCACAGCTCTCTCCTAAAGGATTCTTGTACTAAGGTTAAGGACTCTTGTCTTACATTTAAATCTTAGTCCTCACGTATGCCAATATGCCAAGCAGATTTTGACAAAAAATGATGAATGATCTCCAGATTTCTAAGACCAGTAACCTTTCGTTTATTTCTTAGCTTTCATTCTTTTAATTTTTCTTCAATGTTTGATATTTGAGATTATTTTTTCCTTATTAAAATTCTTTTCTGCACTGACTATACCACTATTAAAGTTTTGATTTCTTTTTTTTTCTTAGTTCTCCTTTCTATTTCCTCATACTGTGTATATTCCTCAAATGAAGATTTCTCAAGGCATTTTCATGGCTATTTACACTCAATTGTGAATTACATAATCAATCCATGGCTTTACATATCACATGATGAGTGAGAAAAAGAGTGATGTAATATACTGTGCATGAACTTTAAAGTCAGATGGAACTTACTTTTGAGTCTAAGCTCCATGGTTTGCCACTGCATTAGTTGACTGTCATTAAATTATGCTGCTTGAGAAACAACTTTCAAGTCTTAGAGAGTTGCAACACTAAAGTTTTATTTCCTTGCTTATATATATTTTTTCGTGTCAAGTGTGATCTGCTTTTTTTTTGAGGCGGAGTCTCGTTTCTGTCGCCCAGGCTGGAGTGCAGTGGCCAGATCTCAGCTCTCACTGCAAGCTCCTCAAGCCCTGGGTTTGCCATTCTTCCTGCCTCTCAGCCTCCCGAGTAGCTGGGACTACAGGCGCCCGCCACCTCGCCCGGCTAGTTTTTTGTATTTTTAGTAGAGATCCGCTTTGTTTTACATGTCTTTATTTTAGATCCAGGCTGAAGGAGCAAACCTTGTTTCCTGGAAAAATGAGAAGGACAATGTCATATCCATGTGATGGTTCTTGAAGTTTCTGATTGGATATAGCATACGTAAATGTCTGTAGGAAGTCGTATAGACAAGCATGATGTCAGTGATCTGGTGAACTATATTCCTTCCCCTGGGAGGCACAGAGAGCCATATGGCAAGGGACAGGGACGTATACTGTTTCTACTGGAAAAGAGACACAAACTTGGGAGAAATAATACAATCTATCTTAAAACATTGCTTTTATAACAGTAATAATTGTACATTATCTTAACTCCATTTTACTAATTGATAAATGGAAGATAGCAATATTTATTCCACAAGTTTTTTTAAGATTAAATGAGTACATGTATTTAAAAAGCTTGCCCCAACATCTGATACATTGTAGATGTTTAATAAATACTGGTTAATTCCATTGTCCTTTTTCTAATTACTCTAAGTAATTTTTTTTTGTTCTAGGACCCAGATATTTCATTGTTTAAGGACCATTTTGCACAGTCCTTCTAACACATATTACTCCACAAGTCCTTAATTTCTCATTGTTGTCCCTGAAAAACATACTTTCCTCCTGTACTTTCAACCTTTGAAAAGTAACTGATTCATCAACCACCTAGGAATAAAAACTATAATTTTTATTCCTCAACCATTGTTTCCAACCAATATGTTAATAGGTCCTGTTAACAGGCTTTTTTAGTACTCATTCTAATTGCTTCAAACATAATTCAAGAGCCTGTTATGTTTTCTTTGTAATATTTAAAAATCCTTTTGAGAACTAACATAATGACCAATTATAAAATTTATAATTTATAATTAGCAGAAAAAAATATTTATCTAAAACTCACCCCCTCCCTTTTTTTTGCATGAGCTGCTTTAATAGCCTTTGAGCATTTTTTTCTTTTTGGAAATTTGTGTTTTATTTTTGCTACATCATTGCAGCAAATTAGCCATAGTGTTTCCATTCTTTGGGTTAATTTTTAAAAAAGAAATAATAATATTTTGAAGTCATACATTAAGTATCATATAACAAGAAATTGATAAACAATGGCGTGGGTTGTTTCACTTTCATCATATTTTCAATTCAGTGCCTTGATGTTTCAACTTCTCTTTATGTAGGTTCAGTTCAATCGAAGCTAGTTTTCAGTATGTTTCAAAATTCAGACACTGAGCACTTCTTTAATGATCAACACTTTTTAATGAAAATGGATAGGCTTTCCCTTAAATACAGTTCGTTATCTTCTCAATTGTTGTAACTTACGTCTACGTTTGTCTATAATAGCTACATGAACAATGCATCTAATTTGTATCATAACTCCCTTGGTTAAAGAATTTCGGCTATTCCAAAATGAACATGCACATATACTTTTGGTTGCAGACTGACAAATCTAAAAAATCATAAATAAAAATAACTAATGAACTTTGTTTATAGAATCTATTATTATTACATCTATTATTTCATGTACATGGTACTGAATGATGTGGCAGATAATTCTTGAAATGAAAAGGAGTACATGAAGAATTCATTTGATTGACCCATGTAAAAATCTGTTCATTAAGCAAGGGGATAAAGATAACATATGAAGTAAAATATCTACAAGAGATAGACACACTTTGTTGTTTAGAGTAGTAGTCTCTAATTATGGAAAATATAGAAATTTACTTCATATCTACTGTTCTGATGCAATAGTTAGAACAAAACAGGTAGTACAAAACAACTACAGCAAAACCTCATCTTTGGTGAAAAAAGTTTGCAAAGACTGTTGAAATATTCCAGTGCAACACAAACTACTGTATAGTTTGTAAGAAATTGGTAAAATTCAGCTTTTTTGGGGGGTGAGGGGAGTTGGGAAAGTAAAGTGATTTCGTGCCTTGATTAGTTGTTGGAATTAGTCATTAAGTGAAAACTGGTTACTTGGCAAACTATATTTTGTTATGCCCCCAAAAGTGACCTTTAACAAAACATATTTCAAAAAATTAGTTTGTTCTCTAAATTGACCATCATGTGTTTAATCTCTTGCTCATCACATTCATTCTAATTAGTAATGCTACTTTCCAATCATAAACATTTAATCGGCCCACTATCATCTCTAAAATACTTGTAAATGATATTCAAATTCTTACAGAGTATAAACCAAATCTCCCATCCACTCATAGCTTCCATACATAGTGTGTGTTCTGCTACACCCTGCTCTTACCAATACCATGGCACCATGAGACACTTACCAGCATCATACATTATTTTCCAGGCCAGGAAGCATATTGATAGATGCTCTTCCTATCAAATACCAATACAGTCCAGTTCAAATGTTCTCTCTTAAATAGGCTTTTCCTCATCTTCATAATAAAACTAATAACTTTTTTTTTTTACTTGTGGCTATAGTTGGTTTGTTTTATAATCTATCAAAGGCACAATATGAGAGAATAATAGGACAAAGGAAAACTAAGTTCGCTCTGGTCAAGCTCCAAAAGTTGCTAGTGCTTGGATGAGACTATCACAAGGCTTGGATGAAGCTGTCAACAGATTCAGTGAGGTCGTTTTCCAGAAATAAATTTTTTAAAAAAAATCTATCCAGAATTAATCTGATTGCATGTAACTGACTTATACAAAATGATTTCATAAGCAGCTGATGTTTTGTAAATAAGAAATCAATTTATTTTCATAGATAATGAAATAGTTGGCTCAAAAATGCAGGGCAGCATTTAGCATTCAGGATTTGGCACATTGTCCTAAGCAGAATGTCTGCTTTAGTGTTGCCACAGGAAGGCAGCGACCATGTGTGTAATATTCACTAGATGTCCCAGAGATCAGCACACAACCTTGAATAGAGCAAGTACTCAAAAATATTTGTTTAATCAATTAATAAATAAAAAGGATTAAAAAGGCATTACTATGGGTCTTGTGCAAACCAAAAGCCAATTTTTTGCTATATGAGGTGGTGAGAGTTTGAGAATAAAGGGATTGAAAATTATCAAGGTTGCTGCTGTTTCCTCCTCTTCTTCCTTCTTCTTGTCCTTCTTCTTATTTCTTCTTCTCCTTCCCTCCCCCTTCTTCTCCTCCTTCTTCCTCCTTTGCTTCCTCTTCCTACTCTTTCTTCTCCCCCTCTTTCTTTCTCCTTATTCTCCTCTCCCTTTTCCTCCCTTTTTTCCCTCATCCTCCCACTCCTCCTCCTGCTCCTCATACTTCCCTTTCTCCTTTTTTATTTCAATATATGACAAGTATATAAATTACAGTGCTCCACAATAGAAATATTTCTTCCTTAAAAACTATACTTGGTTGCCTGGAATTATAACTTCTTATTCTCCATGATAAAGATAAACACTGGCATACATTTGGTCCTTGCCCATGTCTATTTTTTAGGGTTATATATAAACCACTAGTCAACTATTATTCCTTCAATATAAATGATAGCTCACAATAAAGAAGAAAAATCTAAGTATGCTACAATTTCCTTAGATCAGAAATGACAAATTGGTAGCCCTAACCATACAGTATATGTTGTCTGAGTGTGGCTTTTTTCCTGTATTTGATTTGATCTGCAACATGTCTTCAAAAGCAATATATAGGGAGTCACTATGTTAAATTGAACTTCAAGCTGCTTTATGTTTATTGTTTTATATTATATATTATATTATGTATTATATAATTGTTATATAATACTAAATTATAATATATAATAAAACTATTATATGATATATAATTAACAATAATTATATATTATTTTATGTGTAGGACCTCATTGTTTTGAGGTTGTGATCATATGTCTCAATCATTATGTTCTAGGCATATCTTCCTGGAAACACACTTACATATTAATAATATTCTCAAAGCTAGCATATGACAATGATGGGAAGCTTTCTTACCCATCCTGTGTCCCTGTGAAAAAAAAACTAATAACAATTGCAATTATACATTTGTTGCCTTATATTTGTTTGTAAGATAAATGATGGTAAGACTGTATTTTTAAGTTAGAAAATAAGCTATTTGAAAGTGAGAATATATATTTATTATATTTTTATTACAGAGTATCTAGTACAGTGATGTTAGAGAGTAACAACAAAATAAATGTGTGTTGATTTTTTTGAATTTAAAGTACCACAAAAAGACATAACCATTGGACTGTAGAGTCTGAATTAGAAACTTAAATATAACACTTGTCTGAAGAGAACACAGTAGGTATAGAATATCTTACATAAACAAAGTTACAATCAAATGGTTGTAAGTATTGTTTACACATCAATGACTGAATCAGCAAATATTTACTGGCACTGTATTAGTCCATTCTCATACTCCTAATAAAGACATACCCAAGACTGGGTAATTTAAAAAGAAAAAGAAGTTTAATGGACTCACAGTTCCACATGGCTGGGAAGGCCTCACAATTACGGCAGAAGGCAAAGGAGGAGCAAAGGCACATCTTACATGGTAGCAGTAAAGAGAACATGTGAGGAGAACTTCCCTTTATAAAACCATCAGATCTCTTGAGACTTATTCACTATCATGAGGATAACATGGGAAAAACCCAACTCCATGATTCAATTACCTCCCACCAGGTCCCCCCCACTGATATGTGGGTATCACGGGAGTTAAAATTCAAGATGATATTTGGGTGAAGACACAGCCAAACAAATCATTCTTCCCCTGCCCACTCCCAAATCTCACATCTTCACATTTAGAAACCAATCATGCCTTCCCAACAGTCCCCCAAAGTTTTAACTCATTTTAGCATTAATTTAAAAGTCCACAGTCCAAAGTCTCATCTGAGACAAGGCAAGTCCCTTCTGCCTATGAGTCTGTAAAATCAAAAACAAGCTATTTACTTCCTAGATAAAATGGGAGTACAGGCATTGGGTAAATACACCCATTTCAAGTGGGTGAAATTGGCCAAACAAAGGGGCTACAGGCCTCAGGCAAGTCAGAAATCCAGCAGGGCAATCAAATCCTGAAGCTCCAAAATGATCTCCTTTGACTCCACTTCTCACATTCAGGTCACGCTGATACAAGAGGTAGGTTCACATGGTGTTGAGCATCTCCACTTCTCTGCCTTTGCAGGGCACAGCCCCTCTCCTGGCTGCTTTCATGAGCTGGCATTGAGTATCTGTGGCTTTTCCAGGTGCATGGTACAGGCTGTTGGTGGATCTACCATTACAGAATCTGGAGAACTGTGGCCCTCTTCTCATAGTTGGGCCACCCAGTGGGACTCTGTGTTGGGGCTCCAACCCCACATTTCCCTTCTGCACAGCCCTAGCAGTGGTTTTCCATGGGGGCTCTACCCCTGCAGCACACTTCTGCCTGGACATCCAGGCATTTCCAAATACATCCTCTGAAATCTTGGTGGAGGTTCCCAAACCTCAATTCTTGACTTCTGTGGACCCGTAGGCTCAACACCATGTGGAGGCCACCAATACTTGTGGCTTGCACCCTCTGAAGTAATGGCCTGAGCTGTACATTGGCCCCTTTTAGCCATAACTGGGATTTGGGGCACCAAGTCCCTAGACTATACAAAGCAGCAAGGGCCTGGGCCCAGCCCACATACCATTTTTTCCTTCTAGGCTTCCCAACTTATGATAGAAGGGGATGCCATGAAGACCTCTGACATGCCCTGGAGACATTTTTCCATTGTCTTGAAGTTTAATATTGGGCTCTTCATTACTTATGCAAATTCTTGCAGCTAGTTTGAATTTATCCTCAAAAAATGGGTTTTTCTTTTCCATTGCATTGTCAGGCTGCAAATTTTCTGAACTGTTATACTCTGTTTCCCTTTTAAACATAAGTTCCAATTCCAAACCACATCCTTCAGAATGAATAAAACTGAAAGATTTGAAGAGCCCCTAAGTCATCTGTTGAATGCTTTGCTGCTTAGAAATTTCTTCCACCAGACACCCTAAATAGTCTTTCTCAAGTTCAAAGTTCCACAGGCTTCTAGGGCAGGGGTGAAATGCTGCCAGTCTCTTTCCTAAAGCACAGCAAGAATCACTTTTGCTCCAGTTACCAGTAAGTTCTTCATCTCCATCTAATACAATCTCAGCCTAGACTTCATAGTCCATATTACTATCAGCCTTTTGGGCAATGCCATGCTACAAGTCTCTAGCAAGTTTCAAACTTTCTCACATCTTCCTGTCTTCTGAGTCCTCCAAGTATCAGTTAGATATGCTTGCTGTGCCCCAGGAACAGCAAGGAGGCCTGTGTGTCAGAAGTAAATGGGTACAGGAAGAAATAGTAGTAAATGAGACTAGAAAGGAGTGGGGTGTTCCATTATGTAAGTGCTTGTAGGCCATCATAAGAACTTTGGGTTTTAGAGTTAGCCACTGGGAAGTTTTGAGCAGAAGCATAACAAGAATCTGCCTTATGCATTAGAAGGACTACTCTGTGTTCAGAATAGAATACTTATGAGGGGTGAAGCAAAAGTTAAGCAAAAGATCATATACTTGTGGGCCACATGGATGTTTTCTTTTGAAAAGTGTCTATTCATACCCTGTGTCCACTTTGTAATGGGTCTGTTTTTTGCCTGTTAATTTATTTAAGTTCTTCATAGATTCTGGATGTTAGACCTTCATCAGATGCATAGTTTGCAAATATTTTCTCCCATTCTGTAAGTTATTTGTTTACTCTGTTGACAGCTTATTTTGCTGCGCATGAGCTCTTTTGTTTAGTCAGGTCCCATTTGTCACTTTTTGTTTTTGTTGCAATTATTTGCGGCATCTTCATCATGCAGTGTTTACCAGGGTCTATGTCCCGCATGGTATTTCCTAGATTATCTTCCACAATTTTTATAGTTTTAGGTTTTATATTCAAGTGTTTAATCCATCTTGAGGTAATTTTTAAATATAAGTGAGGAGGTCCAGTTTCAATCTTTTGCATTAGGCTAGCCAGTTATTCCAGCACCATTTACTAGATAGAGGTTCTTCCTCCACTGCTTGCAGTATTAGGCATATACACAAAGGAATATAAATCATTCTACCATAAATACACATATATACATACATTTATCACACTACTATTCACCATAGAAAGACATGGAATCAGTCTAAATGCCCAACAATGATAGACAGGATAAAAAAAAAGTTGTACATATCCACTCTAAAATACTACATAGTCATAAAAAAGAACAAGGTCAAATCCTTTGCAGCAACAATGATAGAGCTGGAGGCCACTGTCCTAAGCAAACTAACACAGAAACAGAAAACCAAATCTGTATGTTCTCACTTATGAATGGGAGCTAAACACTGAAAACACATGGACACAAAGAAATGAAAAATACCCACCAGGGTCTACCTGAGGGTGGCAGGTGGGAAGAGGGCAAGGATAGTACATAGCAGGTACTATGTTTACTACCTGGGTGACAAAATAATCTGTATTCTGAACCCTGTGACATGCAATTTACCTGTATAACCAACCTGCACATACACCCCTGAATCCAAAATAAAATTTTAAAAATAAAACAAAGAGACCAGTTATAATTCAAGAGAGAGATGATAATAGTATAGACCGTGAAGGTTGGGAGGTATGATTGAATTCACGGTATCATTTGACCTGAATTTGCTGATGGATTGGATGTTCGATATAAACCTGAGAAAAAAGTCAAATGTTTGTGGAACAACCTGACAGGGTTGCCATTTTCTACAATAGGAGAAAAAAAGGCTTCAGGAAGAGCAAGTTTCAGGGAGTAAATCAGAAGTTTGTTTTCGGGCACTTTAGGGTATCTATTTGAGCTACCCATTAAAAACAAGGATTTGGATTTATGACTGTGATAGAAAAAAAAAAGATCCTGATTGGAGATACAAATTTGGGGTAATTCTCAAGTGTATGGTGTATATTATGAGATGTGATTATTAAAGGTATGAGTGGAGAAGAAAAAGGATGCATGAATAAGCTCTTAAGTAAAGCAACATTTAAGGTTGAAGGATAAAAACGAACAAGCAAAGGATACTGAGAAAGAGTCACCAATGAAGAAGCTGTTTCATAAAGGAGAGAATTATCAATTGTAAGTTACTATTAATAAGCAACTAAGATGTGATTAAGAATTAGGCATTGAAATTAGCAAAGTTTCAGTAGGAAGGAGAGGGTTGAATATCCCAGAGAATGAGAATGGAAAAATTGGAAGAAATAAGTACTGAAAAATTTGATTTATGATACTTAAGTACTAACCCATGGATCAATATTTAACATATATATTTTGACTTATCTCCAGCAGAATACAGTTAGATTTCTAATGAGGAATTAAGTTCAACTTATGCTCACAGTGAAATAGAACATCATCAGGTTTGTGAAAAGAGGGCCCTTACAGCAGAGAAAAAGTTTATTAAATCTTGATTTCAAAAAGTCTTGGATTAGGATGACACCTATGTTAGTTTGCAAAAGTTAATTCACATTTCTGAATTTGTTTCATTCAACTCAGTACATGCTGAGCTTATTACCCAGAATATAGTCAGCCCATGAATGGTTGCTATTGTTCTTTTTTCTTTTTCTAACCATACTTTCTTCATGTATCCCATTATTATCTGTGCCATCTTACCTGTGACATTTCTCCAGCAATTAAAATTGTTAGTAAAGCTTAAAAATGTTTTGGTTTAGTTTTATTCATCAATTATAGTGAGTTAGACAATTCATGGAAGGAGGGAAGTCTCTTCTCCATCCTAATTCTGCATATCAAATTGCTGGGGAAATAAGCCAGCTTCAGTTGCTTAGTGAGTCACCTCCCCCTTCTCTAAGATTCTTGAAACTTGCTGTACGAATCCATTCCCACACGGCTATGAAGAAATACCCGAGACTGGGTAATTTGTAAAGGAAGAGGTTTAATTGACTCACAGTTCCACACTGCTGAGGAGGCCTCAGGAAACTCACAATCACGGTGGAAGGCAAAGGAGAAGCAGGCACCTTCTTCACAGGGCAGCAGGATGGAGTGAGTGCAAGCAGTGGAAATGCCAGGCACTCTTATAAAACCATCACATCTCGTGAGAACTCACTTACTATCATGAAAACAGCACCGGGGAAACTACCCCTAGGATTCAATTACCTCCACCTGGTCCAGCCCTTGACATGTGGGGATTATGGGAATTAAGGGGGTTACAATTCAGGATGAAATTTTGGGTGGGGACACAGCCAAACCGTATCACTTGCATATGGTTAGTGTTATCACATGCCATGGTTTATGTCTGTTGGCTCATCAGAATTACTAATGACCCTTTTAAATTTTAAAATTGTCCATGTTTTTTACAATATAGTATATAATGGACCTATTAATGGGACAGGCTTTACATTTGGGTTCCTGTACTGGTATCCTGTATTTACAGTCTCACTTTTACCATGCAAATACTAGTTCTTCGTCTCTTGTATTTGCAGTCATACTTTGATCCTCCTTTGGAGCTTTATAATCCCATTCATTCTATTTCTATTGATTTTTTCCTCTTTTATTTTCTCAACCACTTTTCCTATTCCCACTGTCAATGTGCCCCCAGCAAACAAAATGTTTCTTAATCCTGAGAAATTGTTGTGGAGGTGGTGTCAAAGTCTGCATTTCAACATGCAGAAATATTCTACCCTTTGTGAGGAAAATATTCCCATTAAAATTAATTTTCTCTTGCTTTGAATAACAGATTAATTTTTTAACTCATTTGATAAAATCGCTTAAAACTTTTACAACATTGAGTGTTTGGGATATGCTTTTATTTTTTGGTCAAACCTCAAATGTAATATTATAGATTGTTATCAATCATTGTGGGTTTTGACATTTTCATAATATCTGCAGGACTATTTCCTAGTACATCTTTCCAAAGTTGTGTGTTGTATCCATACATGAATATAACTATTTTATTTGCTATGTTTGTTCTACTTATCTCATAGGTATCATCAAAGTTGTTTGACACAGCGTTGAGAATGTGTAGTACAATAAATGGCAGCATTGCATTGTTCTCACTCATAAAAATGAATAATGAATAAATAATATGAGAAATAATATTCC
Source organism: Papio anubis (assembly GCF_008728515.1). Classification (NCBI taxonomy): domain Eukaryota; kingdom Metazoa; phylum Chordata; class Mammalia; order Primates; family Cercopithecidae; genus Papio; species Papio anubis. Next base: position 78,008,439 of record NC_044982.1, read on the forward strand.
ATCATCATGCACATGAAATCCAATTTGATTAACTTAGCACTTTGTAATGTTAATATTCTATTATGTCATAAATTATATGAAATATAAAAGATTCCAGATTCTTAGATTGAAAGAAAAAGCTAGATGATTTATTGTGAAGTTTATGACATTCATGACTTTATATACAGATATTACATATTTAGGCAAAGTTTTGAAGGATACTACTAATGTAATATTTATGATTAAATTTTGGCTTTAATAATCTGCTTTTCTTTTTCTCCTGATATTAAGAAAGAAGAACTGGAATCCATTTCAAGCTAAAGAGAAAATTCAACCTGGACTATCTCTCTTTCAAGAAAATTAACAAAGTACCAATGGAGCTCTTTATCTATGGAGTGCAGACTTCATTAATTAATCCTTTTTATCTGTGACAGTTAAAGGTAAATCTAGAATATTCTGCCTCCTTGAAATTATTTCTAGTTTTACTTTCACTTGCTAAACTACATTCTTTCAACCATATGTTATCTTTTGTCAAGCATGTATAAATTAAATCAAATGGTATTGCACTATTTTTTGCCTTGCATTGACGTTTTAAAAGATAGCCATTTAGATAAGCACTTCTTCATATTATTAAGTTAATAATCTTGAGAGCAACAAAAAGAAAATGGAGAATATTTTTGTTACTCCTCATTTTCATAATAGTGGAACATGGAATTCATATGGCATTATAAGTAGAAATTTTCTGCATCACTAAGAACATGGCTTAGAATATAATGCCTCCTGGAAAATTCAGAAAAGTATTCTAATAAGAAAAACTTCTAGTCATATATCATGCACTGTCTGCACTATTTTTCTCCCTTTTCACTAAATATGCTTTCTACGAAAAAGGGATATGGCATTTAGTTCATCACTTCCTGCTATCTATTCCTCATTCTAAACCAATATATGTTCTGGTCATTTGCTTTAGAAATTATTATTCAACACCGCAAAAGGAGAACATGAAAATGAAAGACAACAAAATCCTGAAAACATACATATGTTTTTCTTTAGAACTTAATGTTTTAACTGTTTTTGTTGAGGCATCAGCTGCCTTATTTAATGCTGTTGCTTTTTTTTTTTTTTTTTTTTCCCTTCATGTAGGGCCTTGCCATTAGACAAATACCTGCCAGGAACCAGTAATAGGAAAACATTCTAGTTACATGGATATTTGTTCATTTAACAAACATTTGTTCACCTTTAACAAAAAGTGACAAGCGTGTCACATTTCATCAGGTCACATCAGGATGTGTCTCAAGAAAACTGAGAATATAAGATAAGCCCTTTCAAAGCGACATGCCTCATCCAGAGCACAGAAGAAAGGAAACATCAATTGCTTAGAATTAGAGAAAGAAAATTCAAACCCATTTATAGGTTAAAAATCACCTGAATTTCAAATACACATTTGCTAGCAATATAATTGTTTCTCTATTGTATATGTTAAAGGGATGTTTTTTGTATTTCTTACCTATAATAGTTATTTGCTAACTATATTATATTTATATAGTATAGTATATTTAACAGCTCTGTTTTAATATAAAATTATCATGATGGTCCCTTGATTTGAGGGAACGTACCATCTGATGGATTGTCTAAAAACTTTGTTATCCAATACAGTAGCCACTAGCCACATGTGGCTATTAAATTACAATGAAATCAATTGTCAGGTGTTTTAGTTTCATAAGTCACGTTTCAATTGTTCAGTAATTACGTAGCTCCTATATTGAGTAACACTGAGATAGAACATTTTCATCACAGAAAGTCCTACTGGACTGTGCTAATTTAGAATACTACAGATAAAATGTAATTCTCACATATTGAAACTATGTATAAAGTATCCAAAAAAGTGATTTCAGTATGTATTAGTCAAATACTTATATCTTAAACATATGACCTGGGCACTGTTTGTGCTAATTTTTTACTAGATACCATTTCTTCTAACAGCTCTCTGTGAAGAAGAGATGGGTAATAAATGTATGTAATGTAACCTGAATATACAGACATATCTATTTATACACAGGTATCCGTATCTAACCATCTGTGTGTATATTAATCTAACCATAAATTCATACTAATGTCTGCAAATCTAATCCAAAGAGTTCATTCTAGCCTTCTTTTTACGCTTTTCTGTAAGTTTCCTCTCTGACAGTGAGAAACTTGGATCTCATGATTCAGAATTTATTTACTTAATTATTAATCCGATATACATGTACAATAATTTCAGAATTGTACCTCATATCCTGTACTTGTAGCTTTTTATTTCGTAATTTGAACATTTAAATAATACCATACATAGGATTTGCTGGCAAGATGGCCGAATAGGAATGGCTCCGGTCCGCAGCTCTCAGAGAGACTGATGCAGAAAGCAGGTGATTTCTGCATTTCCAACTGAGGTACCTAGTTCATCTCATTGGGACTGGTTGGATAGTGGGTGCAGCCCATGGAGGGAAAGCCGAAGCAGGGTGGGGCATGGACTCACCTCACCCTAGAAGCATAAGGGATCAGGGGATCTCCCTCCCCCAGCCCCCCAGCCAAGGGAAGCTGTGAGAGATTGTACCTGGAGGAACAGTGCACTCTGGCCCAGATACTGAGCTTTCCCCGTGGTTTTGCAACTGGCAGAACAGGAGATTCCCTCCAGTGCCTACGCTACCAGGGCCCTGGATTTCAAACACAAAACTGGGTAATCGTTTGGGCACACACTGAGCTAGCTGCAGGGTGTTTTTTTATTCTTTTCTTTTCATACCCCAGTGGCACCTGGTACACCAGCAAGACTGAACTGTTCATTTCCCTGGAAAGGGCGCTGAAGCCAGGGAGCCAAGTGATCTGGCTCAGCAAATCCCACTCCCTTGGAGCCCAGCAAGCTAAGATCCACTGGCATGAAATTCTAGCTGCTAGCACAGCAGTCTGCGGTCAACCTGGGATGCTTGAGCTTGGTAGGTGGAGGGGCATCCACCATTGTTGAGGCTTAAGTAGGCAGTTTCACTCTTAACAACATAAACAAAGCCACTGGGAATTGCAAACTGGGCAGAGACCATCCCAGCTCAGCAAGGCTGCTGCAACCAGACTGCCTCTCTAGATTCCTCCTGTCTGGGGAGGGCATCTCTGAAAAGAAGGCAGCAGCCCCAGTCAAGGACTTATAGATTAAACCCCCATCTACCTGGGACAGAGCACCTTGGGGAAGGGGCAGCTGTGGGCACGGCTTCAGTAGACTTAAACTTCCTGGCTTGACAACTCTGAAGAGAGCAGCAGATCTCCCAGCACAGCGTTCAAGCTCTGATAAGGGACAGAGGGCCTCCTCAAGTGGGTCCCTGACCCCTGTGCCTCCTGACTGGGAGACACTTCCCAGGAGGGGTCGAAAAACACCTCTTACAAGAGAGCTCTGGCTGGCACCTGGGGAGTGGGGGGCCCTCTGGGACAAAGCTTCTAGAGGAAAGAACAGGCAGCAATCGTTGCTATTCTGTAGCCTCCACTGGAGATACCCAGGCATAGAGGGTCTGGAGGGGACCTCCAGCAAACTGCAGCAGACCTGCAGCAGAAGGGCCTGACTGTTAGAAGACAACCTGACAAACAAAAAGGAATAATATCAATATCAACAAAAAGGATGTCTCTGAGTGGACGTCCACTCAGAGACCCCATCCAAAAGTCACCAACATCAAAGACAAAAAGTAGATAAATCCATGAAGATGGGGAGAAACCAGCACAAAAAGGCTGAAAAATCCAAAAACCAGAATGCCTCTTCTCCTCCAAAGGCTCACAACTTCTTGCCAGCAAGAGAACAAAACTGGATGGAGAATGAGTTTGACGAATTTGCAGAAGTAGGCTTTAGAAGGAAAAAGGCTTTCCTACATGGGGAAAAAAAAAAAAAAAAGCAACAGCATTAAATAAGGCAGCTGATGCCTCAACAAAAACAGTTAAAATATTAAGTTCTAAAGAAAAGTTTAGAACATTAAGTTTCTTGGAAGAAACTGCATCAACTAACAAGCAAAATAACCAGCTAACATCAAAATCACAGGATCAAATTCACACATAACAATATTAACCTTGAACATAAATGGGCTAAATGCCCCAATTAAAAGATACAGACTGGCAAATTGGATAAAGAGTCAAAACCCATCAGTGTGCTGTATTCAGGAGATCCATCTCATGTGCAAAGACACACAGAGGCTCAAAATAAAGGGATAGAGGAATATTTACCAAGCAAATGGAATGAAAAGCAAAAACAAAACAAAACAAAACAAAAAAACAAACAGAGGTTACAATCCTAGTCTCTGATAAAACAGACTATATAAACCAACAAAGATCAAAAGAGATAAAGAAGGGCATTATATAATGGTAAAGGGATCAATGCAACAAGAAGAGCTAGCTGCTGGGCATGGTGTCTCACAACTGCAATCCCAGTAGTTTGGGAGGCTGAGGTGGGTGGATTGCCTGAGATCAGCAATTTAAGACTAGCCTGGCCAACATGGTGAAACCCGGTCTTTACTAAAAATACAAATATTATCTGGGTATGGTGGTGCACACCTGTAGTCCCAGCTACTCAAGAGGCTGAGGCAGGAGAATTTCTTGAACCAGGGAGGAGGAGGTTGCAGTGAGCCAAGATCGCACCCCCTGCACTCAGGTCTCGGCAACAAGTGTGAGACTTTATCTCCAGAAAAAAAAAAAAAAAAGCTAACTTTCCTAAATATATATGCACCCAATACAGGAGGACCCAGATTTATAAAGCAAGTTGTTAGAGACCTACAAAGAGACTTAGATTCCCACACAATAATGGTGGTAGAATTTAACACCTCACTGTCAATATTAGACAAATCAACAAGATAGAAAATCAAAAAGGATATCCAGGACTTGAACTTAGCTCTGCACCAAGTGGACCTAATAGACTTCTACAGAAGTCTCCACCCCATCAACAGAATATACATTCTTTCAGCACCACATCGCACTTATTCTAAACTTGACCACATAATTGGAAGCAAAACACTCCTCAGCAAATGCAAAAGAAGAGAAATCATAACAGTCTCTCGGACCACAGTACAATCAAGTTAGAACTTCAGGATTAATAGACTCACTCAAAACTGCACAACTACATGGAAACTGAACGACCTGCTCCTGAAAGACTCCTGGGTAAATAATGAAATTAAGGTATAAATGAAGATGTTCTTTGAAAACAATAGGAACAAAAACACAGTGTACCATAATCTGTGGGACACATTTAAAGCAGTCTGTAGAGGAAAATTTATAGCACCAAATGCCCACAAGAGAAAGCAGGAAAGATCTAAAATCGACAACCTAAAATCACAATTAAAAGAACTAGAGAAGCAAGAGCAAACAAATTCAAAAGTTAGCAGAAGGCAAGAAATAACTAAGATCAGAGGAGACCTGAAGGAGATAGAGACAGAAAAAACCATTAAAAAAATCAATGAATCAAGGAGCTGGTTTTTTGAAAAGGTCAACAAAATAGATAGACTGCTAGCCAGACTAATAAAGGAGAAAAGACAGAAGAATCAAATAAACACAATAAAAAATGATAAAGGGGATATCACCACTGATCCCACAGAAATACAAACTACCATCAGAGAATACTATAAACACCTCTATGCAAATAAACTAGAAAATCTAGAAGAAATGGATAAATTCCTGAACACATACAGCCTCCCATGATGAAACCAGGAAGAAGTCGAATCCCTGAATAGGTCAATAAGAAGTTCTGAAATTGAGGCAGTAATTAATAGCCTACCAACAAAAGCCGAAGAACAGACAGATTAACAGCCGAAATCAATGGGAGCTACAAAGACGAGCTGGTCCCATTCCTTCTGAAACAATTCCAAGCAATAGAAAAAGAGGGAATCCTCCCTAACTCATTTTACAAGGACAACATTATCCCGATAACAAAACCTGGCAGAGACACAATAAAAAAAAAAAAAGGAAATTGCAGGCCAATATCCCTGATGAACATCGATGTAAAAATATTCTATAAAATATTGGCAAACCAAATCCAGCAGCACATCAAAAAGCTTACCCACCACCATCAAGTCGGTTTCATCCCTGGGATGCAGGGCTGGTTCAGCATAGCAAATCAATAAACGTAATCCATCACAGAAACAGAACCAATGACAAAAATCACACGATTATCTCAATAGATGCAGAAAAGGCCTTCGACAAAATTTAATTGCCCTTCATGCTAAAAACTCTTGATAAATTAGATAATGATGGAAAGTATCTCAAAATAATAAGAGTTATTTATGACAAACCCACAGTCAATATCATACTGAATGGGCAAAAACTGGAAGCACTCCCTTTGAAAACTGGCACAAGACAAGGATGCCCTCTCCCACCACTCCTATTCAATGTAGTATTGGCAGTTCTGGTCAGGGCAATAGGGCAAGAGAAAGACATAAAGAGTATTCAATTAGGAAAAGAGGAAGTCAAATTGTCCCTGTTTGCAGACGACATGATTGTATATTTAGAAAACCCCATCATATCAGCCCCAAATCTCCTTAAGCTGATAAGCAACTTCAGCATAGCCTCAGGATACCAAAATCAATGTGCAAAAATTACAAGTATTTCTACACACAAATAACAGAAAAACAGAGAGCCAAATTATGAGTGAACTCCCATTCACAGTCGCTACAAAGAGAATAAAATACTCAGGATTACAACTTACAAGGGATGTGAAGGACCTCTTCAAGGAGAACTACAAACCACGGCTCAAGGAAATAAGAGAGGGCACAAACAAATGGAAGAATATTCCATGCTCATGGATAGGAAGAATCAATATCATGAAAATGGCCATACTGCCGAAAGTAATTTATAGATTCAATGCCACCCTAATCAAGCTACCATTGACTTTCTTCACAGAATTGGAAAAAACTGCTTTAAATTTTATATGGAACCCAAAAAGAGCCTGCAGAGCCAAGACAATTCTTTTTTATTTTTTTGAGACTGAGTCTCGCTCTGTCACCTAGGATGGAGTGCAGTGGTGCGATCTTGAGAGCCAAGACAATTCTAAGCAAAAAGAACAAAGCTGGAGGCATCACACTACCTGACATCAAATTATGCTGCAAGGCTACAGTAACCAAAACTACATGGTACTGCTACCAAAACAGGTATGTAGACCAATGGAACAAAACAGAGGTCTCAGAATTAACACTACACATTTACAACCATCTGATCTTTGACAAACCTGACAAAAACAAGCAATGAACAAAGGATTCCCTATTTAATAAATAGTGTTGGGAAAACTGGGTAGCCATATGCAGAAAGCTAAAACTGGATCCCTTCCTTACACCTTGTACAAAAGTTAACTCAAGATGGATTAAAGACTTAAACATAAGACCTAAAACTATAAAAACTCTAGAAGAAAATCTAGGCGATATCATTGAGGATATAGGCAAGGGCAAAGTCTTCATGATTAAAACTCCAAAAGCAATTGCAACAAAAGCCAAAATGGACAAACAGTATCTAATTAAACTAAAGAGCTTCTGCACAGCAAAAGAAACTATCATCAGATTGAATAGGCAACCTACATAATGGGAGAAAAATTTTGCAATCTATCCATCTGACAAAGGGCTAATATACAGAATCCACAAAGAATTTAAACAAATTTATTAGAAAAAAACAAACAACTGATCAAAAAGTGGGTGAAGGATATGAACAGACATTTCTCAAAAGAAGACATTTTTGCAGCCAACAAACAGATGAAAAAAAGCTCATCATCACTGGTCATTAGAGAAATGCAAATCAAAACCACAATGAGATACCATCTCATGCCAGTTAGAATGGTGATCATTAAAAAATGAGGAAACAACAGATGCTAGAGAGGATGTGGAGAAATAGGAACACTTTCACACTGTTGTTAGGAGTGTAAGTTAGTTCAACCATTGCGGAAGACACTGTGGTGATTCCTCAAGTATCTAGAACTAGAAATACCATTTGACCCAGCAATTCCAATCCTGGGCATATACACAAAGATTATAAATCAGTCTACTATAGGGACACACGCACATGTATATTTATTGTGGCACTGCTCACAATAGCCAAGACTTGGAAGCAATCCAAATGCACATCAATGATAGGCTGGATAAAGAAAATGTTACACATATACACCATGGAATACTATGCAGTCATACAAAAGGATGAGTTTATGTCCTTTCCAGGGACATGGATGAAGCTGGAAACCATTATTCTCAGCAAACTAACACAAGAACAGAAAACCAAACACCACATGTTCTCTCTCATAAGTAGGAAGTGAACAACAAGAATACATGGATATGGTGGGGTAGCCATCACACTCCAGGGCTTCTCAAGGGGTAGGGGGCTAGGGGAGGGATAGCATTAGGAGAAATACCTAATGTAGATGACTGATTGATGGGTGCAGCAAACCACCATGGCTCGTGTATACCTATGTAACAAATCTGCACGTTCTCCACATGTACCCCCAAACTTAAACTACAATTTTTAAAAAGAAAAAAAAATAGAATACATAAAGTAGTTTGTTTCAAGTTGTTTGAAAATTTACTGATAAAATGATTGCTCTTTATGTACAGCTTCTGAAATTAGCTGGATGCACATTTGACAAGGCTCATACATCTATCTGCACAAAATGTTTGTTTACAAAAGTCATATAAATATAAAAAGAAAAAGTACACAGGAGGGGACAGAGAGATAATGCGAGACAGTAAGCAACGTGTATAAAATGTTTCAAGGACTTATAAGAATAACGTCAGGAAGGCTAAAGCCCAGATAAAAGGAACATGCATCAAAAATGCTTAGGAGCAGCCATGACATTTTAAATCTAAATTTATAGCAAGAGGAGCCAGAGACTTGGGACTAACGGAAAAATATTAATGGATGTTAGAGACTTTAAAAGTTCATTTTCTCTTCTACTTTTCTGCCAAGGAGATTGGGAAGAAATAACAAAATATTGGTCAAATGGATTAGAAGCTCTGGTTAGGTAAAGTAACCATGGATTACCATCTTGTTCACAGAGTAAGATATTGAGATCTTCCAGGTGAAATCAATAGACGGTTGCTGATAATTTATAAGAACTGTGGAGAATGGTATTTATGCCAAATATTAGTAACAGCTTCATTTCTCAATATTCAAAAACTTGAAGGAATTAAACACTTCTGAATGTAATGCCAAACTTGTGGATGTTTCTATAACAGAGTTTGAGGCATATAAATCTTAGTTAAGAAGTAGTAACTATATTTCTTGGCTCATGCAGACAAAAATGACTATGTCCAAGATTTTATAACCACTTTTTCACCTTGTACAGAGAATTTACATGTTAAAAATCATTGGAGTAACTTTGTAAATGTGACTTCTACAGAAAATCAAGAAAACTTTAACTGTGTTAAGTAACATGGCCATAATTGGTAGAAAGTGTATATTGGTATATTGGTAGAAAGTGTATTGGTAGAAGCTATAAAGGTATAAGTTACTTCTTGGTATAAGGAAAAATAATTATTACATTTGTTGTGCTGTATTATGTTTGGTTCTCGAATTCTTGTAACACATTTTTATGTTTGCTTGTAGAATTCTTGATTTTTATATTGCCACAGCAATTTTGCTCAACTTTGGCATATGCACTTATATGTTTATTTATAATACAACACACCTTTCATATCTTTAAAACCACATTCAAGAAACTAAATATTTCTTCAGTGTTGCTTTAAATTTTCATTCTTACACATACTTGAATATTAAAATTTCCATGATTTTATTACTTTTGCGCATATAGTATATAATGTAGGTCTAAGGTAGTGTTTTCATTAACTAACTTTAATTTTCTTATTAGCAATTTATGTTAGTACTATATAGCTTGTATTTTATTAAAAATTCTGTACTATAACTTGTTTTAACAACTTCAGTTTGATTTCAGATTTAATAAAACATGGCCAGTGTTTCTGATTGGCTTGTATCATAGCTACTTTGCCAACTTATTTACTCTTTCTTACTGTCAAACTGAAGGACAACTCATGTAATCTTATTAACCTATCTCTCACCTTGTTAGAGAAATATAGCCATTATCTATATTTAGATAATTTAAACCAAGAAAACTTGAACAATAATTTTAAAAGATGTGGAAAAAGAAGAGGAAAATGTTTTGACAAAGAAAAATCATTCAAGAATAAATGAAAGCAAACTATGAATATAATTCTTTTTTTTAAAAAAATTAAGTTCTGGGATATGTGTGCGGAATGTGCAGTTTTGTTACATAGGTATACATGTGCCATGTGGTTTGCTGCACCTATAAATCCATCAGCTAGGTTTTAAGCCCCACATGCATTAGGTATTTATCCTAATGCTCTCCCCTCCTTGTCCCCAACCCCCGACAGGCCCCAGTGTGCGATGTTCCCCTCCCTGTGTCCATGTGTTCTTACTGTTCAACTCGCACCTATGAGTGAGAAGATGCAGTGTTTGGTTTTCTGTTTCTGTGTTAGTTTGCTGAGAATCATGATTTCCAGCTTCATCCATGTCCCTGCAAAGGACATGAACTCATTTTTTTTATGGCTGCATAGTATTCCATGGTGTGTATGTGTTACATTTTCTTTATCAAGTCTATCATTGATGGGCATTTGGGTTGGTTCCAAGTCTTTGCTATTGTAAATAATGATACAATAAACATACGTGTGCATGTGTCTTTATAGTAGAATGATTTATAATCCTTTGGGTATATACCCAGTAATGGGATTGCTGGGTCAAGTGGTATTTCTGGTTCTAGATTTTTGAGGAGTCATCACACTGTCTTCCATAATTGTTGAACTAATGTACACTCCCACTAACAGTGTAAAAGCGTTCCTATTTCTCCACAGTCTCTCCAGCATCTGTTGTTTCTGGACTTTTTAATGATCACCATTCTAACTGGCATGAGATGGTATCTCATTGTGGTTTTGATGTGCATTTCTCCAATGACCAGTGACAGCGAGCTTTTTTGCGTATGTTTGTTGGCCACACAAACGTCTTCTTTTGAGAAGTGTTTGTTCTTATCCTTTGTCCACTTTTTGATGGTTTTGGTTTTTTTTTTTGTAAATTTGTTTAAGTTCCTTATAGATTCTGTATATTAGCCCTTCATCAGATGGATAGATTGCAAACATTTTCTCCCATTTTGCAGGTTGCCTGTTCACTCTCATAATAGTTTCTTTTACTGTGCAGAGCTCTTTAGTTTAGTTAGATCCTGTTTGTAAATTTTGGCTTGTGTTGCAATTGCTTTTGGAGTTTTAGTCATGAAGTCTTTGCCTATGTCCTGAGTGATATTGTCTAAGTTTTCTTCTAGGGTTTTTATGGTTTTGGGTTTTACATTTAAGTCTTGAAAGCACAGACAGTTATAATTTTTGTATTTTAAATTTTGACTTTATGCTAATGCATCAAGATATTTTGTTATTGTTGCAGTTATTGTTGTTGAAATGCGTCTTCTCCCTTTTGTGCAAAATATATAGGCTCTTATTGTTTTTCTTAAGAGTTTTTGTTGGTTGAAAAACACAAATTACTGGAAACTGGGGATCTTCTTAAATTTTGTAAAAACCTATGCAACTGATTTATACAATGTGCCAGACTTAGTAGTGAAGAAATGAATGACTTTACCTGGATTTCCATTGTCCCTTCAATTCCTCTGCTGAAACTTGTTATTCTTTTCCTCTTGATTTAAAATTTGGGAAAATCTTATAAATTTCTTATGACTTTGAGATAAAATAAAGTCTATTTTGAGATAATAAAAGTCTAGTCCACTATAATATAGCTCCAGACCGTATAACATCAATATTTTGAAAACTTAACCAAATATATCTTTCTCCTTTTCCCCAACACAGATCTGCTGAAGCCTTGGATGCCTTCAGGGAAGCTACAAGACAGGATAAGCTGCTTTCTCACATCTAACTCCATTTCCTCTGCACTAGCTAACAGCTGCATGGAAGAGTCTACAAAAGGGCATACTGTGGAAGAAAGGCAAAGCAATACTGGTATTGTTGTAATATGATGTTTATGGCAGAAGCAACATTTTTGACCTTTCTTCCTATGGAGCACCGTTGTTGGTTGCTCAGTGTATTAGAAAAGTGTAAAATGAGCACTTATTTATTTCCTGCAGTAAGAACTCTAACGTTAAGTAGCTCAGAAATTTTAAAAGGCAGCATAACAATGCCATCAAGAATCCATGTTCTCATCTTTCTGTTTCTCCATCTTTATGTGTTGGCATTTATTTTCATGCCTGTTTTATCCTAGTGGCAAGAGAAAAGTCGTGCCTTAAAGTTTATATCTTTGCTACAGATAAATACAAAAGGAAAATATGAATAATAGTGAGCCATATTAATTGAGTTAGTCCCTTTTTGACAAGAACAGAAAATATGAAGTTTTGTAACGTAATATTGTAAGTAAACAGTTTTGGGACAGTTTATATTTAAAGAAAAATTGTGAAGATAGTACAAAAGGTTGTCATATATTTTTAACTCAGTTGTTCCTACTATTAATTTCTTACATTATATGCTAATTTATTATAATTAATAAACCAATATTAATATATTATTATTGATATAGTCCACACTTTATTCAGTTTTTCTTAGTTGTTAACTTATATCTTTTTTGTCTGTGTAGGATTCTGTCTATAACACTTCATTGCATTTAGTTATTATATCTCCTTAGGCGATTCTTGGCTACAACAGTTTTTCAGACTTTCCTTATTGTTAATGACCTTGAAAGTGCTGAGAAGTACCAGCCACGCTTTGTAGAAGTTGAGATTTGTCTGAAATTTTTCTCATGATTAGGCTGTGGTTACATGCTTCAAAAAGGAAGATCAGAGAAATAAAATATCATTTTCTCCACGTCATGCTGAGGATCTATACTATCAACATGATTTGTGACTGCTAATACTGACTTTGATCACATGGCTGAAGTAGTTTCTCAGATTTCTCCACAGTAAACTTATTTTTTTCCATCTTGTACTCTTCAGAAGGAAATTACTTTATGTAGCTCTCACTTAAAGAATGGAGGCTCTCAGTAGTGGCTCATGCCTTAATCCCAACACTTTGGGAGGCTGAGGCAGGCAAATTGCTTGGACCAGGAGTTTGAGACCAGCCTGGGCAACATGGCGAAACCCCTTCTCTACAAAAAATACAAACAAATTAGCCTGGAATGGTGGCACATGTCTGTAGACCCAGCTACTCAGTAGGCTGAGGTGGGAGGATTGCTTGAGATTGGGAGGTTGAGGCTGCAATGAGCTGAGTTGTGCCACTTCAGCCTGGATGACAGAGCAAGACTCTGTCTCAAAAAATAATAAGAAAAAGAATAGAGGCTCTGCTCCACCTCCTTAAAGATAGATTATCTACAGAAATTATTTGGAATATCAGGTGACAGCCTGGGAACCTATGTATTGGGCCTCAAAGTACGTAAAAAACATTATAATGTTTAATTAGTATCTCTGAAAAATTATTTAAAATAATCCTAAGCTTAATTTATAGTATTATTTCTTAAAATGAGTTTTCTCCACCTACTCCTTAGTATCCTTCTTATCTTGCAGATTTACTAAAGTCTCTCTGTTCAAGCTATGTTCTCAAATTAATAATGAATGTCATACAAAGAAAAACCCTTCCCTTAAAAATCCCCCCAAAATTTATATTTAAGGCTTTTTTTCTCTCCTTTCTCCACTTTTGTTCTTTTTATAGTTTTTTATGTCTTATTGTGGGGACACATTTCTACCATATCTATGAAAAAATATTCTATATCCCAGTTTAGATGATTGTGTATATTGATAGAGAGATATCCATTGTGTATCACTATCTATTGATATCTATCTATCTCCATTCTATTGATTCTAGATCACACAAACTCCTTACCTAGACTGGTTGACCCAGAACCTTTCCTGAGTGATGGAGGCATGGAGTGAAGTCAAGAGACAAAATCCAGAATGATTTGTATTAGTTGGCAGTGAAGGATAAAAAGAATAGTTTGAACACATGTAATTAAATACATTTTATCTCACCCATAGTAACTTAATATTTGAGAGGATGATGTTACTTAGGTCACGTGTGTTACTTAATGGGCAATGTGTTTAGCCAAAATGGCATCAAGTGAGCTGGCAACTGCAGATTAACAATGCAAAAGTTTTCTTAATTTGTGCCCACAGTGCCTGAGGAGAGCAGTACCTAAAATTCTCATTTATGATTAGTCTTAGGTGAAAATATTCAGCATCTGTGTCAACTAATGTGACGTGAAGCACTTTATTTAGATATTAATAACATTATAATTAAATAAAAAGCTGGCTTATTTCAGTTATAGCACAGATCATGGTGCCCCTCTTTTCTATAGTCATGATCATTGAGGAGTAGAATGTTGCTTATAAATTTAATCAAAATATGTTTGTTGTCTAATTTCTAATAAAAGTTTTTAGATAAAGTTAATTTAAAAAGCTGACACATGAGCCATTTTTCTTGAAGAGAAAGGTTAGAGGATGAAAACAGTTTTTAAAAGTACCTGTAGTATTCTAAAAAATAAACTAATTTTAATACACATATCTCTAGTTTTGTGGGCTTTTCTTATAACTGCTCTTCATTACTTCCTCAGCTATTCATTTTGTGACATCCCTGTGTCTGTTGCAATGTTTCCTGTGGGACAACTGTGTCTTAATATTTTAGTAACAGCACAGCCATGTAATTATCTATAAATAATTTAACATGTATTTCATTCATGTGGAAATGATCCAATTAGCCAAAGTGGGGGAAAAATAACTTTCTATGAAATGTTAAGTCATTTACAGTATGGTTTATTAATTAATTAATTATTATGATTTTAGTCCTACATTAGCTAATAAAAAATATTTTTGAATTTGTATTATCTGCCTAGTTTCTCCAACCGGTTTGAAGCTACTAATACTCATTTTCTCTTTCTTGAAGTTTGTGGCACAAATCTGTGCCTATGGTTGTAGATTTTTAGAAAGTTTAGCTAGGATTGCTTTAATTTTAGCTAAGACTTTCCTTTCAATAATTATATGGTTTGGCTCTGTGTCCCTACCGAAATCTCATTTTGAATTGTACTCGCATAATTCCCACCTGTTATGGGAGAGACCTGGAGGGAGATTATTTAAATCATGAAGGCAGTTTCTCCCATTCTGTTCTAATGGCAGTGAATAAATCTCATGAGATCTGATGATTTTAAGAGGGGTTTCTGCTTTTGCATCTTCCTCATTTTCTCTTGCTGCTGTCATGTAAGATGTGCCTTTTGCCTCCTACCATGATTCTGATGCTTTCCCAGCCATATGGAACTTTAAGTACAATTAAATCTTTTTTTCTTCACAGTCACAGGTATGTTTATATCAGCAGCATGAAAACAGACTAATACAGTACATCGGTACCAGTAGAGTGGGGCATTGTTGAAAAGATACCAGAAAATGTGGAAGTCACTTAGGAACTGGGTGACAAGCAGAGGTTGGAACAGTTTGGAGGGCTCAGAAGAAGATAGGAAAATGTGGGAAATTTTGGTACTTCCTAGAGACTTAGTGAGTGGCTTTGACCAAAAGCCAGATAGCAGTATGGACAATAAGTCCAGGCTGCGGTGGTCTCAGATGAAGATGAGGAACATGTTGGGAACTGGAACAAAGGTGACTTTTGTTATGTTCTAGCAAAGAGACTGGTGGCATTTTGCCCCTGCCCTAGAAATTTGTGGAACTTTAAACTTGAGAAAGATGATTTAGAATATTTGGAAGAAGAAATTTCTAAGCAGCAAAGCATTTGAGAGGTGACTTGTGTGCTGTTAAAGGCATTCAGTTATAAAACAGAAACAGAGCATAAAAGTTTGGAAAATTTGCAGTCTGACAATGTGATAGAAAAGAAAATCCTATTTTCTGAGGTAAAATTCAAGCCAGTTGCACAAATTTGCATAAGTAACGAGGAGCCAAATGTTAATCACCAAGACAAGGGGGA
Source organism: Papio anubis (assembly GCF_008728515.1). NCBI lineage: Eukaryota > Metazoa > Chordata > Mammalia > Primates > Cercopithecidae > Papio > Papio anubis. The sequence continues at coordinate 78,024,359 of NC_044982.1, forward strand.
AAAATGTCTCCAGGGCATGTCAGAGGTCTACATGGCAGCACCGCCCATCACTGACCTGGAAGCCTAGGAGGAAAAAAAAATGATTTACTGGGCTGGGCCCAGTGTCCCCATGCTGTGTGCAGCCTAGGGACTTGGTGCCCTACATCTCAGCTGCTCCAGCTATTGCTAAGAGGAGCCAAGGTACAACTTGGCATGTGGTTTCAGAGGGTGCAAGCCCCAAATCTTGGAAGCTTCCATGTGGTGTTGAACCTGTGGATTCACAGAAGTCAAGAATTGAGGTTTGGGAACTTCCACCTAGATTTCATAAGACGTGTGGAAATGCCTGGATGCCCAGGCAAAAGTTTGCTGCAGGGGCAGAGCCCTCATGGAGAACTTTTGATAGCACAGTGTGGAAGGGAAATATGGGGTCAGAGCCCCCACACAGAGTCCCTACTGGGACACTGCCTAGTGGAACTGTGAGAAGAGGGCCACCATCCTCCAGACACCTGAATGGTAGATGCACCGACAGCTTGCACTGTGGGCCTGGAAAAATCCACAGACACTCAATTCCCGCCTGTGAAAGCAGCCAGGAGTGGGGCTATACTTTGCAAAGCCACAGAGGCAGAGTTGCCAAAGACGATGGCAACCTACTTCTTGCATCAGCTTGTGCCAGATATGAGGCATGGAATCAAAGGAGATCATTTTGGAGCTTTAGAATTTCACTGCTCTGCTAGATTTTGGACTTGCATGGATCCTGTAACCCCTTTGTTTTGGCCAATTTATCCCATTTGGAGCAGCTATATTTACCCAATACCTGTACTCCCATTGTATCTAGGAAGTAACTAGCTTGCTTTTGATTTTACAGGCTCATAGGCAGAAGGGACTTGCCTTGTCTCAGATGAGAGTTTGGACTATGGACTTTTGGGTTAATGTGGAAATGAGTTAAGACTTCGGGGGACTGTTGGGAAGGCACAATTGGTTTTAAAATGTGAGGACATGAGGTTTGGAGGGGCCAGGTGAGAATTGATATGGTTTGGCTCTGTGTCCCCACCCAAATCTCATCTTGAATTGTACTACCATAATTCCCACCTGTTGTGGGAGGGACCTCATGGGAGATAATTTGAATCACGGGGACAGTTTCCCCATACTGTTCTTGTGGTGGTAAATAAGTCTCATGAAATCTGATGGTTTTATCAGAGCCTTATGCTTTTGTATCTTCCTCATTTTCTCTTGCCACTGCAATGTAAGAAGTATCTTTTGCCTCCCGCAAATTCTGAGGTCTCCCCACTGTGTAGAACTGTAAGTTCAATTAAACCTCCTTTTTTTCCCCGTCTCAAGTATGTTTTTATAAGCAGGATGAAAGTGGACTAATAGAAATAGGTTAATTGGCTCACTGTATTCTTTGCCCACATTCCCCAATATAGAAACCATATCATTCATTATGAAGGTAGATTTCCCCACTAGTGTACTTATTATTAGAGTAATGATAAAGGTACAGCAGTGACACAGAGAACTAAAAGTTGTTGATGACTTGGTATTCCTTTCCACTAACATTTGGTAAAAAGGTCTTAGAGTTTACTGGAGGGGAGAAAGAAGGAGATTTTAGAGATAAATGTAGTCTGCATTATGCCTGCATAGCCCACACTGTAGATACTTTGTCTACATATAATTCAACCTTGACTGAAGTAAGCAGTCTTGACCTTTTTTTTTGTTTTTTCTTCCTATGAGTTATAAGTTTGATGCTAATAAATTAAATGAATTAAATTTAATTCTGAAAACCAGTTCATCAACAAGATATTTGATTTTCTAGGAAAAAAAAGAGATTCAGTATCTACTTCCAAGTTTTACTTATACTAACAGATTCAGCTGAGTATCAAACACACAAACAAAACTATCATCAAAATAACCCATTCGTTTCAAAGTGAGATTGATTGTACAGCCTTCAACAAGAGCTCCAGCTCATTTATATACTTACTACAATGCTTAGCAATTTCATTTGTCAGAACATGCTGTTTGATGTACCAGTTCACAGTCTGACTTTACTACATGGTCTTCTAGGAAAGATGTTCTTCAGGTGAAGTGGTTTAAAATATCTGTAAAACACTAAATAAGTTAGTGCCCAATAAATGGTAATATATAGGTTTTAGTGATAGGTGACTGAAATCATAACTTATAGTCAGTGTAGGAGGTCATTTTGCCATGATTGTAAATATTGTTTTAAGGTTTTTATATCTAACACAGATGCTGCATATATACCTGTAAATAAATGATTTTCTTCAAGACAAAATTACCCAATATTAAACTTTTTTTTTTGCAAATTAAGACACAATAAGAAAATATTTTATCTACACCGGGAAAATGGCAATATGATTAAAAATTATTGAGCTTTTGCTCCAAGTGTAAATTTTTTTCTAATATAATCATTTTTTAATTGAAGATTTTTGTTAAGATAATTTTAGATTCACATGCATGTAACAGAGGTATCCCATTATTTCCTTTACCAGTGTTCCACAATGGTAACATTTTTCAGAACTATAGCACAATATCACACCAAGATAGTCACATTGATACAATCTAATGATCCTATTCAAATTTCCTTAGCTCTTCCTGTACTTGTTTGTGAGTGTGTGTATATGTTTAGCTCTATATAATTTTTTCACAAGTATAGATTGTGTATCCACCACCAAAATAAAAATATTGAAAAGTTATATCCCCACAAGGATCCCTCAAGTGTTAGTCCATTTTTGCACTGCTATAAGGAAATGCCTGAGATGGTAATTTATAAAGAAAAGAGGTTTAATTCGCTCATAGTTCTGCAGGCTGTACAGGAAACATGAGGCTGGCACATGCTCAGCTTCTGTGGAGGCTTCAGGAAATGTTCAATCATAATGGAAGGTGAAGGGGAAGCCAGCACTTCACATGGCTGGAGCAGGAGGAAGAGAGAAAGGAAGGAGGTACTATACACTTTTAAGCAACATGATCATGTGAGAACTCACTCACCATTGTGACACAATACAGAGGGAAAAATCCACCTCCATAATCCAATCACTTCTTTTCAGGTCCCATCTCCAATATTGGGGTTACAATTGAACATGAGATTTCATATTTGGGGATCCAAATAATATCACCTCACATAGCTTTTACTTTTTTATTATCACACCCACCTCCCTCCTCTGCACACCACCAATTACCAGGTTGTGTAACTCCAGACAACCACTACTCTATTTTCCATTTATAAAATTTTACCTTGCCAGGCTCAAGCCTGGCTTTGGGAGGTGGAGACAGGCGAATCACTTAAGGCCAGGAGTTCAAGACCAGCCTGGCCAACATGGCAAAACCCTGTCTCTACAAAAAATAGCTTGGTGTAATGGCACATGCCCGTAATCTTAGCTACCCAGGAGACTGAGGCACGAGAATTATTTAAACCTGGGAGATGGAGGTTGCAGTGAGCTGAGATGGTGCTTCTGCACTCTAGTCTTGGTGAGAGAGTGAGAATCTGCCTCAAAAATAAATACAAATAAATAAATAAATAAATAAATAAATAAATAAACAAGAAATAAATAAAATTTTGTCTCAAAGCATTATATAAATGGAATCATACACTATGCAAACTTTTCACCTAGAATAATTCCCTGAAAATTCTTTGAAGTTGTTGCAGGCACAAATAGAGCTTCTTTTTATTGCTGAATAGTATTCAATGGCATGTAGATAACAGTTTGTTTCATTGGTCATGTGTTGTTCACATGTTCACATGTTGAAGAATATCTGTACTATTTTCAGTGTTTATCTGTGTTTTTATTATTATGAATAAAAGTGCGATATTCATTTACAAGCTTTTGGATGAACATAACTTTTTCTCCATGATAAATGCCCGTGAGTATAATTGCCATACTGTAAATGCATATTTACTTTTATAAGACTGTAAAATTGTTTTCCAGAGTGGCCGTATCATTTTGTATTTCCAGCAATGTAAGAATGGTGCAGTTTCTCAGAATTCTTCCAAACATTTCGTGTTTTCATATATATTTTTTTAATTCTAGTCATTCCGATAGGTGTGCAGTGATTTGTCATTGTGATTTTTATTTGCATTTTTTGTGTAGAGCATCTTTTCATGTGCTTATTTGCCATCTGTGTATCCTCTTCGGTAAACTGTTTCTTAATATTTTACTCATTTTCTTATTAAAAATTTTAACTTTTGAGTTTTAAAAGTTTTAAAACATATTTTATATACTAGTTCATTGCTGATTATGTGATTTGCAAATATTTTCTCTCATTCAATATTGTCACATGTGTCCGTGTGAAGAGAGTCCACCAAACAGGCTTTGGGTGAGCAACAAGGCTGTTTATTTCACCTGAGTGCAGGTGGGCTGAGTCTGGAAAAGGAGTCAGCAAAGAGTGGTGTGATTATCATTTGTTCTTATAGGTTTGGGATAGGCGTACAAAGTACCTTCTTAAGGGTGGGGGAGAAAATATTGTATCAGTTAAGGTGGAGCAGGAACAAATCACAATGGTGGAATGTCATCAGTTAGGGCTGTTTTCACTTCTTTTGTGGACCTTCAGTTGTTTCAGGCCATCTGGATGTATACGTGCAGGTCACCGGGGATATGATGGCTTAGCTTGGCCTCAGAGGCCTGACATTCCTGTCTTCTTATGTTAATAAGAAAAACAGATCAAAATGGTAGTGAAGTGTTGAGGCAGTGAAAATTTTGGGGGGTGGTATGGAGAGATAATGGGCGATGTTTCTCAGGGCTATTTAGAGTGAGATTAGGGGCAGCATGGAAACCTAGAGTGGGAGAGATTAAACTGAAGAAAGATTTTGGGGCAAGGGACGATATTGTGGGCTTGTTAGAAGGAGAATTTGTCATATAGAATGATTGGTGATGGCTTGGATGCAGTTTTGTATGAATTGAGAAACTAAATGGAAGGACGACACAAGGTCCAAATAAGAGAAGGAGAAAGATAGATATTAAAGGATGAAGAATTTGGGAGGTCCCACGACATCCAATTAGGGAGTGCCCAAGGGGGTTCAGCATAATTATTTGCTTGGTTAGTGAGTTTTTGGGCTCTCTCCTTGAGTATTTTTATTTTGTCATACACCAGGCCAGATTGATTTAGGTAAAAACAATACTCTTCACTTAAAAATATAGAGTCCCCTTTTTTAGCAGTGAGTAAGTTGAGGCCTCAGCGATTTTGGAGGAAAGAGAAATGCAAAGCCAGCAATCGTTTGTTAAAGAAGGACTAGAAATGACTAGGAGAGAGTGACTGGGATTGATAGTGTGGTGGAGATAGCTGGGGAGAGGTACAGGGTAGCATAAGAACAGGAATGAGAATAAGAGTGAGTATAAACTAAGGAATAGGACTTTATCAGGGTGAAAGTATTGGAGGGTTCCCTGCCAGCAAAGATCATCTATCTACTCTAAGAGGGAGTTAAGAGTGGTGGTTTGGGGAGAGCACCAGGAGATATCAGCTGTGACGGCTTGGAGACACAGTGTAAACCACCAGTGTAAACAAGAGCAGGGCATTTATGAGTAGTTGAGAATGGTGAATAGGAGCATGACTAGACAGAAGATAGTAGGGATGACAAGTTTTTGGGGTGCAGTCCAAGTAGTGGGGGTGACTGTATAAAGCCCTGTTGTAAAAAGTAGGGTAAGGATGAATAGACTTAATAGAATGAAGGGATGTATTAGACTCATGAGGGTTATTATTGTTCTTCAGAAATGCAAGTGAATTTAAGGGAAGTAGGGGAGAGTACTTGCGACTTCCAGGAGGAAGAGGAGAGATTAGGCTGGCTGTCAAATGGACACAGCTTTATTCTGGAGCAGTGAACCCAATAGGGAGTATCCTGCAGGTGGACAGCAGCTGCGGTACTATAGATGACTAAGTAGGGTCTGGTCCATTGAGGTTGTAGAGTTTGTGTCCGATTCTTAACAAGAACTGATCATCCAGCTAGGGTGTCTTCATATGGCTGGCAATCTGGAGTAGGCAAGAGAAGATTAGCAGCCTGGTGAATTTCCTGTCTAGCCTACTGGAGGACTGGAAGATACTCACCCAGAGGGCTGGTGACTGGAATGAGGTTGGGGTCAAGCAAGAAAGTGCATCCATATAAAAGTTCAAATGGACTGTATCCTGTAGCATCTTGAGGACAAGCTCTAATTCTAAGAAGGGCAAGAAGTAAAAGTACTGTCCAGTCCTTTTTAAGTGGAGGCTGAGCTTGGTGAGGTGTGTCTTCAAAAGACCATTAGTTTATTCTACCTTTCCTGAAGGTTGAGGACAGTAAGGGGCATGAAGGTTTCACTGAATACCAAGAGTCTGAGAAACTGCTTGGGTGATTTGACTAATAAAGGCTGGTCCGTTATCAAACTGTATAGAGCTGGGAAGGCCAAACTGAGGAATTATGTCTGACAGAAGGAAAAAATGACCATGGTGGCCTTCTCAGACCCTGTGGGAAAGGCCTCTACCAATCCAGCGAAAGTGTCTACCCAGACCAAGAGGTATTTTAGTTTCCTGACTTGGGGCATGTGAGTAAAGTCAATTTGCCAGTCCTGGGAGGGGGTAAATACCCGAGCCTGATATGTAGGGAAGGAAGGAGGCCTGAACAATTCCTGAGGAGTAGTAGAATAGCAGATGGAGCACTGAGAAGCAGATTTCCATGATGGAAAGGAAATGAGAGGTTCTAAGAGATGGACTAGCAGCTTATTACCTACATGGAAGAAGTTATGAAATGACAACAGAATAGAATGGGCCTGTGAGGCTGGAAGGAGATATATTCATTGGTCCAAGAACCATTTGCCTTGTGTGGGAAGAGACTGATAGGTGGAAGTTTCAGTGGGAGAGTAGGTGGGAGTGACTGATGAGAAGGAGAAAAACTGGCTGTGAGGGAGTTTCAGTGGGAGAGTAGGTGGGAGTGACTGATGAGAAGGAGAAAAACTGGCCGTGAGGGATAGAAGTTGGAACGCTGGCTGCTTCTTTAGCTACATTATCACCATAAGCATTGCCCTGAGCAATGGGATCTGATGCCTTTTGATGGCCCTTGCTCCAGCTTCCTTTGGAAGTAAAGCAGCCTTAAGAAGAGTTTTTATTAAAGAGGCATTAATGATGGAGGACATTTGCGTCATGAGGAAACCTCTTTCAGCCTATATAACAGCATGGTGGTGCAGGATATGGTAGGCATATTTAGAGTCAGTATAAATATTGATGTATAGTCCTTTTGCAAGAGTGAAGGCCCGAGTTAAGGCAATGAGTTTGTCTTGCTGTGAGGTAGTGGAGGGGGGCAGAGTGGTAGCCTCAATGATAGATGTGGAAGACACTCCCTGCCTTTGCTGGTGAATGGTGATTAGGACTGGTGGAACTGTCATCAATAAACCAAGTGTGATCAGGGTGAGGAACAGGAAAGAAGGAAATATGGGGAAATTGAGTGATGTCAGGTGGATCAGTCATGGGAGTCAGGTGTGGTAACCAGAACAATGTGGGAGGCCAGATTGAAGTTTGGGGCAGAAACAATGGTAACTGTGGGAGACTCAACAAAGAGTGAGTATAGCCGAAGGAGCTGGAGGGAAGAAAGTATATGCATCAGGTGTGAGGAAGAAAATAGATTTTGGAAGTTATGAGAACTGTAGAGACTGACTTGAGCACAGTTTGTGATTTTGGGAGCCTTTAAAAGTATTAAAGCAGTGGCAGCTGCCACATGCAGACATGAGGGTTAGGCTAAAAGAGTAAGGTCAAGTTGTTTGGAAAGAAATGCTACAGGGTGCATTCCTGGCTCTTGTGTAAGAATTCCGACCACACAACCCTGCGCTTCGGCTGTGTGTAACAAAAAAGGTTGGGATGAGTTAGGAAGAGCTAGTGTGGGAGCAGATTTTATGGATGTTTTTTAAGGAATGGAAAGGGGAGTGGGGAAAGGATTTAGGATTTATGGGGTCAGTTAGGTTTGTCTAGAACAGAATAATGGGTTGTGGAAAGAGGTATTGAGGAGAGGAGAGTATATGGGTTTGGCACCACAGGGTGGATAGGCAAGACAATTTGGTTGATAAGGTGCAGATCCTGAACTAACCTGTAAGACTTGTCTGGTTTTTGGACAGGTAAAATGGGGGAATTGTAAGGAGAGTTTATAGGCTTTAAAAGTCCTTGCTGTAACAGGCCAGTGATAACAGGCTTTAACCCTTTTAAAGCGTGGTATGGGATGGGATATTGGCATTGAGTGGGCTAAGGGTGATTAGGTTTTAATGGGATGGTAAGGGGTGCATCATATCCATCACCAAGGAGGGAGTAGAGGTGTCCTATACTTGTGGATTACGGTGGGGAGATACAAGAAGAGGATGTGAAGGAGGCTTTGAACTGGGGGAAAAGGTGGCAATGAGGTGTGATTGTAGCCCAGGAATAGTCAGGGAAGCAGATAATTTAGTTAAAATGTCTGGACCTAATAAGGGAGCTGGGCAGGTGGGGATAACTAAAAAGGAATGCAGAAAAGAATGTTGTCCAAGTTGGCACCAGAGTTGGGGAGTTTTACGAGGTTTAGAAGCCTGGCCATCAATACCCACAACAGTTATGGAGGAAAGGGAAACACACCCTTGAAAAGAAGGTAATGTGGAGTGGGTAGCCTCCATATTGATTAAGAAGGGGATGGACTTACCCTCCATTGTAAGGGTTACCCAAAGCCTCTGTGATGGTCCTGTAGGCTTCCAAGGCAATCGGGCAGCATCAGTCTTTAGCCACTAAGCTGAGAAGATCTGGGAAGGAGTCAGTCAGAGAGCCTTGTGCCAGAGTTCCAGGGACTCCAGTTCCAGGAGCTCTGAGAGTGGCTGCTGGGTGAGTTGGACAGTCTGATATCCAGTAGGGTCTCATACAGATGGGACACAGCTTAGGAGGAATCCAAGGCTGCAGGCATTCCATGGCCCAATGGCCAGATTTCCAGCACTTGAAGCAAGATCCTGGGGGATAAGGTCCTGAAGGAGCATCTGGCAGCTGTGGCTTAGGTGTTTTGAAGTTCTTGTGTGCTGGAGATGTGACTGGGGTTTCTCTCACAGTGGAGGCAAATAATTGCAATTCACAAATACATTGCCACTTGGCTGCCTTTTCTGTATTACTGTACACCTTGAAGGCGAGGTTAAGTAAGTCCTGTTGTGGGGTTTGAGGGCTGGAATCTAATTTTTAGAGCTTCACCTAATGTCAGGAGCGAGTTGGGTAATAAAATGCATATTGAGAATAAGACAATCTTCTGGCCCCTCTGGGTCTAGAGCAGTAAAGTGTCTAAGGGTTGTTGCCAAACGGGCCATGGACTGGGCTGGGTTTTTATATTTAATGAAAAAGAGCCTAAACACAAACTGATTTGGGAGAGGTTGGCTAAAGAAAAAGGGAGCATTATCCTTGACTATGCCTTTAGCTCCAGCCACCTTTTTAAGAGGAAACTGTTGGGCAGGTCGGGGAGGGCTAGTCGCTTAATGAAACTGTAAGCCAGACCAGGTGTGAGGAGGGGAGGTGATAGAAGGATTATAGGGTGGGGGAGTGGAGGCTGAGTAAGGATTGGGACCTGGCTCGACTTGGTGAGGAGGGGCCTGGGCAGGAGGGGAGAGGTCAGATGGGTCCATAGAAAAGGAGGATTCAAAGGACTCAGAGTTTGGGGTGGAGACTGAAGGAACAGACAGGAAAGAAAGAAGAAAGATTTGGGATGAGTCACAATGGGAGCAAAGATTAGGAAGGGACTGATGTGTTAAAGAATGCCTGGACATCAGGCACCTCAGACCATTTGCCTATTTTTTGACAAAAATTATCTAGGTCCTGTAGGATAGACAAATTGAAAGTGCCATTCTGTGGCCACCTGGACCTACTGTTGAGTTTTTACTGGGCCAAGTGATATTGCAGAAGAAAAGGCATTGAGGTTTTAGGTCAGGTGTGTGTTGAAGAGGTTTTAAGTTTTTGAGAACACAGGCTAAGGGAGAAGAAGGAGGAATGGAGGGTGGAAGATTGCTCATAGTGAAGGAGGCAAGCCCAGAGAAAAGAGAGGGTAGAGACACAGAGAAGGTGGGGCGGGATGAGCAGCCCTGGGCTGCAATGTGGGTGAGCTGCCTAAGCAGGCGTCCCCACAATTGACTTACCACCAAGGGAATGTGGGTGAATGACCAAAGCAGGAGTCCCTGCAGTGATCAGACATCAATGGAGTGTGGGTGAATAATCAGGCAAGTGTCCCCACAAAGGAAGACTGTCTTCCTGAGCCTGTGACCAGCGCCGGAGTTTTGGGTCCACGGATAAAATGTGTCTCCTTTGTCTCTACTAGTGAAGAAAAAGAACTGTAATTCCTAGAACACGGAGATTGAAAAGTAATGAGAGAGGAAGATTGAAGGGTAGTGAGAGAGGCTGGAGAAGAGTGAAAAGACCACTTACTCGAATTGAAATTGGTGAGATGTTCCTTGGGCTGGTTGCTGTGAGGACCCGTCCTCATAGGTGGATCTCCTCAGGGACTGGTCTCCCGAAGGAGTCCTCCTGTCCTGGGTTTCAGCACCAAATGTCATGAGCGTCCGTGTGAAGGGAGTCCACCAAACAGGTGTTGTGTGAGAAAAAGGCTGTTTATTTCACCTGGGTACAGGCGGGCTGAGTCCGAAAAAGGAGTCAGCAAAGGGTGGTGTGATTAACATTAGCTCTTATAGGTTTGGGATAGGCGTACAAAGTACCTTCTTAAGGGTTGGGGAGAATATATCATATTAGTTAGGGTGGAGCAGGAACAAATCACAATGGTGGAATGTCATCGGTTAAGGCTATTTTCACTTCTTTTGTGGATCTTCAGTTGCTTCAGGCCATCTGGATGTATACGTGCACGTCACCGGGGATATGATGGCTTAGCTGGGGCTCAGAGGCCTGATACATACCTTGACTTCATTTTCTTCATATCTGATTTTATATAGTAGAAGTTATTAAAAATGTTGATGAAATCCAAATTGTTAATTGTTTTCTTTAACGGGGCATGGTTTTGGTGTCATATCTAAGAGTTATTTGGCTAATCCTATACTCTCCAATTTTCTCCTATATTTTTTCTAAACATTTTATGAGTTCACATTTTATATTTAAATTGGTGATCATTGTTAGTTAGGTTAATGTTAATATTTTTTCTTATGGATGTTTAATTTCTCCATCACCACTTGTTTAAAGGGCTGTCGTTTTTCTACTGAATATTTTTTGCCTCCTTGTCAAAATTCAGTTGGGCATAGCTGTATGGGTCTATTTCTAGGTTCTCTATTCTGTCCTATTAACCTACGTTTCTAGCCCTCTGCCATTACTGCACTATTTTGATTACTTTGGATATATAGTAGGCCTTAATATCAAGTGAAGTAATTGTTCCCTTTTTATACTTCTTTGTTATGATTATTTTACCTAGTCTAAGGCCTGTACCTTTCAATATAAAATGTAGAAGAAAATTGTCTATGTCTGCAAACATCTTGCTGGGATTTTGGTAGAAATTGTTTAAAACCTGTACACCAACCAGGGAAGAAATTATCTCTTTATTCTGTTGAGTTTTCCAGTCTATAAACATTATGAATTTCCATGTTCATTTAGGTATTTTAAAATTTTATCAATCAATATTTTGTAATTTTCAACTTACATATCCCACACATAGACCTGTGATAATTTTATGTCATCTTGATGGGGTTAAGGGATGGCCAAATAGCTGACAAAACATTATTTCTGGATGTGTCTGGCAGGGTGTTTCCAGAAGAGATTAGTATTTGAATCAGTTAACTGAGTAAAGAAGATTACTCACCAAGGTGAGGCATCATCCAGTCCCTTTAGGCCTCAATAGAACAAAAAGGTGGAGAAAGGGCAAATTTGCTCACTTTTCTTGAGCTGGGACATACATTTCCTCCTGCCTCCAACAGGTTCCTGGTTGGAGCGCCTGGTTGTTCACTCCTTGGACTCCATGATTTGCACCAGCATCACCACTACCAAACTGAAGCCCTCAGCCTCAGAGTTGGAATGACATCCTTGGCTCCACTGGTTTTCAGTCCTTTGGAATAAGACTAAATTATACCATCTTCTTTCCTGGTTCTCCTGCTTGCAGACAGCACATTTTGAGACTTCTCATTTTTCACAACTGTGTAAACCAATTCCCATAAAAAATCATCTTATACATATGTATACATTATTTCTGTTTCTCTAGAGAATCCTAATACAGATTTTTAAGAATTTATTTGTGGAGCAACTATAAATGGCATTGCATTTTAAATTTAAGTTTCTACGTGTTTATTGTTTGTCTATATAAATGTTATTGATTTTTGTGTATTGATTCCATGACATTGCTAGACTCGCTTATTTGGTCTAAAAGATTTAGTTATTTTTTTTTAATCCCTTGGAATTTTCTATGTAAATGATCATGCCCTCTTCAAGTAGCACAGGCTTATTTCTTCATTTATAAACGATATCTCTTTTTGTTTGTTTGTTTGCTTGTCTTGCCTTATTGAACTCACTGGAAATTCTGTCTGAATGTCTGTTCAATAGAAAAAAACAGACATTCTTGACTTATTCCTTGTTTGAAAGGCAAAGTAGTCAGTCTTTTATCATCATTATGATGTTAGATATAGGTTTATGTAGACACTCTTTATGAAATTGAGATAATTCCTTTGTATTCCCCACTTGCTGAAAAATGGGTGTCATATTTCATCAAATGCTCTCTCTGAGTAAATTTTATGGGCAATATTTTTACATTTTAGCTTGGAGATATGGTGACTTATTTTGATATTTTTTCTGATGTTGAACCAGCCTTACATATCTAGAATAAATCCCTCTTGATCACAATGAAATATAATGAATTTAATGAGAATATTTTCAAAAAACTTTAGATGGTTCTGAAGGAATTTCAAATAGCCATTAGATCTATTATTAATATTTCCAAACAGTTGTGGGGAAAGTGTCATAAAATTGGTAGTACATTCATTTAAATATATCTCATAAAACAAATCATCTACCTTTGTCCCATATGCAACATTTGTTTGAGAAGTAACATGATTATTGAATGAGCTTATTTCCTAATTACCTTTAAATGACCTTAGTAATCTCACATGTTTTTAGTAGCAGAGTCCTTAACCAGGTTTTCCAGTTTTAGGGTGATAGGTTCATTGTCATACATATATTATACAGGAAATTTAGCAAGTTGGCTCTTTTGGCTCTTTTTCCTAAAGCAAACCTTGAGTTTCGGTTCTGTATCCATTTAGTGAAGGGGTGGCCTGCCCCTCCACACCTGTGGGCATTAGGTGGCATGAGAGACTTGAGAAAAGAAATGAGACACAGAGACAAAGTATAGAGAAAGAAAAAGTGGGCCCAGGGGACCGGCGCTCAGTGTACAGAGGACCCACGCCAGCACCGGTCTCTGAGCTCCCTCAGTATTTACTGATCATTATCTTTACCACCTTAGAAAAAGGGAAGTAGCAGGATAATAGGATCATCATAGTGAGAACGTCAGCAGTAAGACATATGAATAAAGATCTCTGTGACATGAATAAGTTTAAGGAAAAGTGCTGTGCCTTGATATGCATATGCAAACATCTCCATAAACCTTTTTAGTGCATAAAGAGCAGCACTGCCGCTAGCACGGCCCACCTTCAGCCCTAAGGTGGTTTTCTCCTTTCTCAGTAAACAGAACATACAATCGGGTTTTACACCGAGATGTTCCATTGCCCAGAGACCGGCAGGAGACAGATGCTTTTCTCTATCTCAACTGCCAAGAGGCCTTCCTTCCTCTTGTACTGACACTTCACGGGTGTCAGGCTGGGGGACGATCAGGTCCTTCCCTTCCCATGAGGCCATATTTCAGACCATCACATGGGGAGAAACCTTGGACAATACCTAGCTTTCCTAGGCAGAGGTCCCTGCGACCCTTGGCAGTGTACTGTCCCTGGGTACTTGAGATTAAGAGAATGGTGATGACTTTTCACTAGCATATTGCCTTCAGGCACTTGTTTAACAAAGCACACCCTGCACAGCCCAAAATCTGTTAAACCTTGAGTCACCACAGCACATGTCTCTTGCAAGGACAAGGTTGGGGGTAGGGTCACAGATTAACAGCATCTCAAACACAGAACAAAATGGAGTCTCTTATGTGTACTTCTTTCTACATAGACACAGTAACAGTCTGATCTCTCTTTATTTCCCCCACAATTGAGCCTCACTTTTTTGAGTTTCTCATATACAGCAATATGACTAATTTGTCATAAGGAGAGATAACACTAAGAAAAATATTTAATATAAATAAATTCGAATGCATTGAAAAGTAAAATGATGTGTGTGTGTGTGTGTCTATGTGTATCAGATTATTTTAAAAATTTATCAGAGTGATTTTATCACACTTAAACAAAATTAAATTTCCAGATTTATCTTGAACGTAACTGCCATTGTTTGAATGATGCTGTTGGAACTTAATCCCCATTGTGGTGGTATTAAGTGGGGCCTTTTAATTACATCCTTAGGTCTCCTTCCTTGACTGCCCGGGGTCGTCTCAAGTCTCTGCTTCCTGCATTCTAGAACAGTGTTCCTTGGCTTCTTCAGCTGTGGCTCAAGTGGGCCCAGGTGTGGCATGGACTACCACTCCAGAAGGCACAAGCCATACAAATTTGTGGCATCCATGTGGTTCTAAATCTGCAGGTGCACAGAGTGCACAAGCTGTGGAGGCATGGCAATCTTCACTGAGGTTTCAAAGGATGCTTCAGGGACCAGGCAGAAAAATACCACAGGGTGGGAGCCAGCACAGAGATTACCACCAGGGCAATGTTTAGTGGAGCAACAGAGGCAGGGCCACTGCAGAGAGTCCTTACTATGGCAGTGTTTAGTGGAGCCATGAGAGAGGGCCCATCTCCAAGACCCAAGAACTATGGAGACACCAGAGTGTGATATCAGCCAGGGAGAGCTGCAGGCATTTGACTCCAAATAAAGAGAGCTGTTGTGGGAACTGAGCCCAGTAGAGCCATGGTGGCAGCCTCTTGCTGAGCCTTGGGTGCCCTACTCCTACTCCAGTTTGTACAGAAGACAGGACATGGAGTCAAAGATTATTCTTAAGCTTCAAGATTAAATGTTTGCCCTATAGGGATTTAGATTTTGTTGGAATCTGTTGCCTCTTTCTTCTTTCCTACTTCCTCCTGTTGGAATGGTAACGTCTGTCCTATGACTGTCCTATCATTGTATTTGAAGTATATAAGCTGCTCTCACTTACAGATGGACAGAAATTTGCCTCAGGATGAATCATACTTTGAGTCTAATCCATATCTAATTCAGGCAATATTTAGAGGAATCTTGGGACTTAAACATTAAAGTTGATTCTGGAATGAGTTAAGACTTTTGGGGCTATTGGGATGGAATGAAAGTATTTTGTATGTGAGAAGGACATGAATTTTGGGAAGGGGGCAGGGGCAGAATGTGATGGCTTGAATGATGGTGCCCCCTCTGAAATTTATGTTGAAGCTTAATCCCTGTTGTGGTCATGTTAAGAAGTGAGGTGTTTTTGGAAGTGATTAGGTAATGAGGACTCCTTTGTGAACAGGATAAAGGACACACAGAATTCAGCCATCTCTTTTTAATTAATTATTTATTTATTTAGAGAAAGGGTCTTCCTCTATCACTCAGGCTGGAGGGCAGTGACACAATCACGGCTCACTGCAGCCTTGAACTCTTGGCCCAAACCATCCTCCTGTCTCAGGCTCCTGAGTAGTTAGGATTGCAGGCATGCACCGCCACACCCGGCCATTTTAAAACTATTTTACATAGATGAGGTTGGGCTATTGCTCAGGCTGGTCTTACTCTTGGCCTCAAGTAATCTAGGGCTCAGGCAGTTATGTTTTAGTAGGAATTTATCTATAACACAGAATTCTAGAATGCAGAATACCACTTCATTTTACTTGTGTTTTAAGTCTACTAAAATAATGCCATTGTATATAGCCTCTTTTTCTTTCTGAGGTAGAAACACAAATATTTGAGAAATAAGCATGTCTTTTTAAAAAGAGTACATGGAAAATTAGTTTTCTTTTAATAAAAAATAAGTTAAACTGGAAAAATTGATTTTTTTCCATTAAGAAACTGATGGATTTTCTTGATAGCACTGAAAATGAGTTGACAGAAGGTAAACACTTAGCTAAAATATATTTAGAACTTGGTAGAGTATTAGCTAAAAAGATAATGACATCTTAGCCATAGAAGGAATTAAAATTGCTTAGCTATGAGCCAAGGGTATAAAAACTAAAAATCAGCGTTGGAATCACAAGATAAAGATAATACTAATAACACCTTCCACGTAGAGTACTTAACTTCATCAAAACACGTTTGCTTGGATTATTTCCTTTGATTTTCACTGTATATTTTAAAAAATAAAAATGCTATTTTTATGTAACTGAGTTACAATTCTTTCTAAAGACAGATACCATAGAAGTAAAACAAATTTACTTGTGCATTCAATCATATTGCAGTGGTTCATGACAACAATAGACTTAATTCCGTCCATTTTTTTCTTTTCTTCAGTTCTTCCTTTAATTATGCAAGCAGTGTCTCCAGGCTTCTTTGTATTTAACTGATTTTATGTACCTCGTTTATGATTTGCAGGATCTCTTTGTGGGTTTAGGTGATCTTTTCTTTAATTCTTTTACTTCCATCACACTGTGATTTTCTTTTTCTTTTCAGTTTAGCAAGTTTTTAATGAAAGTTGTATATGAGATTACTTTATTCCTGCATCTTCTCAGTTTCCTTTTTTCTTATTTATTTATTTACTTTTTTATTTGCCCTTTTTCTTTCTAATCTGGCTTTTCATTCAAGGGTCTTTTTGCCATCTTTGCCCAGTTTTAGCCTAGTGATAACCACCTTGCTGGGGTGAACGCCCATATGAGCAGCTGTGCCATTAGCCTTTTCCTGCTGCATTCATTCAGTGAAGATGACATACTTCTTCCTGTAAATCTAGACTGCTTTGCTGACCTGTTAGTGTTCTCACACAACATGAACTCCCTCATTCTTTTGGATGGGCATAGATCTATCCTTCAACTTCTGTCTCAGCACTTTGGAAAGAGGGGGAAGACATAATCTTCCTGAGAATGAGGGAAGGTGCATTGAAACATCTTTTGCAGTTCTTGCTTTGGTCAGAAGCCACAAAGGGATTGAACTTCATTTTGACTGCTGCTGCTTTGGTGATGGTCACAGAAGGGAAGAGGGGAAGAGTGCTTTGCTATTTTCTTTTTTCTTTTTCTTTTTTTGGGGGGGTGGGGGTGGACACGGACACACTCTGTCTCCTAGGCTGGAGTGCAGTGGTGTGATCACCACAGCTCACTGCAGCTTCCACCTTCCTGGGCTCAGGTGATCCTCCCACCTCAACCTCCCGCCCAGTGAATTTTTTAAATTTTTGTATCATTGGGGTTTCCTCATGTTGGACAAGCTAGTCTCAAACTCCTGGGCTCAAATGATATGCCCATGTTCGCCTATCAAAGTGTTGGGATTACAGGCACAAACCACTGTGCCTGGTCTGCTCTGCTATTTTCTACTTCCATTTCCCCCCCACTTTTGTAAAAATTCTGGGGAATGTATAATTCTCTGCTTTTCTTCTCCCTCATTAATTCCTCTAGATGTTTTTCCAAAACAAAAACTATTATTTGTAAGCATGGAGTATAATTATATTTTATCAAGCAGGCTCAGACTCTGTCTTGGGTTATTCTGTACTAATTTCAGTTTTCCATTGCTCCAGTCTCTGAATCCCAACATTATTTTACGTGGAAGCTCAATTTTACTGTCTTCTATTCCTCTTAGTCTTTTCTGCTACTCCCACTTACCTGTATTTCAGTGAACCAAATGTTAAAAGTCCAGATTTTCCACTTTAAATTTTAATTCTGGGTCTTTGAGGCTGGTTTGGCTCTATTTGTCTCCTGTTAATATCTTCTTGTTCATTGGACAACTAATACTAATGTGTCCTTTCTTGTCCTCTTCCTGATAACAGAATGACATTACTCTGTCAATATCCTGAACACCTGGAGCTGTTTCTAACTACACATTACGTTCTGTGGAGTTCTTGAACCACATTTATGGCAAGTGCTCAGCCGTCCCTTACATCAGTTAAAGTTCTCCACCTCTAAATCAAATTCACTGGACAGTTACTTAGACCTATTGTCTCATATTCAGAGTGGAGTATTCCTCTGTCTCTGTCTCTCTTTGATATGAAATCCAAACCAGTCTGACACTTTCCTGAGGTTATTAGTATTTCACAATATCCTTTTAACCAAGTCACTGTCTTCTGCTTTTGCTGCTTGTTTCAGACTTTATTCATGAAAAGTCTTAGCTCAGAGGGCTTATCAAAAATCTTCTTAGCAGTTTTAGTTGTTTTTTTTTTTTTTAATAATCTATTTGACACACTTTCCAATGTAAATCCAAGTGCTCTGATAATGTAGAACTGTTAGCAAAATTCTTTGCTCCTGGGAATTTGAACGAGGTTAAATATTTCCCTTGAGTTTATCTGTTAGGTTCCCATCATATATTGCTTTTCTCAGTGATGCCATAATACCTTGTATACATAGTCCTCACAATGTTTTTTTCATATTCACACTATTATCCCTTTTTAAAAACACTTAAATTATCTTTCTGAGTCAATTTTCCCTCCACTGCCAAGGTCACTAGTGATTTTTTTTTTTTTTTAAATAACCTAACACAGTGAGTTATAATCAGTTCCTATCTTATTTGACCTCTGAGTCCTCTTTGAAATAATTGCCATCCTGGCATTTCAATATTCACCACTTCTTTGATCGCATTTTTCTTATTCTCTTTTGTCGGATTATTTTTCTCAATGAGTTCCTTGAATGTTAGTAATGATCATAATTTTCTTCTTATCTCTTTTCTCTTTTTTTCTTGCTTGGGCCATGTTAACACAATAGTTTCAACTATCACCTGCAGACAGATACTTTCAAAATCTTGATCTCATCCTTGCTTCAGACACTGCCATGCAATTCTCTCCTGAGTATATGTGTGTTTCAAGCTTGAAATATTCAATATATTTGCAGCTGAACTTTCTCTAATTCTCTCTAAACTTTCCCCCCATCTTTGTACCTTATTTTTGTGAATGCTAATTTATCAGCCCATTTATTCCTAGTCAGATCTATGTTTGTGTTTTCCTTGTGCATGTGTACATGCACACACACACATAATAAATCATATTTACCAATTTTTATTTTCTATATCATAAATGTCTCTTGAAAAATGTTTCTTCCTCTTCAACTTCATGGTTTGTTCAGAATTTCATCAGCTTTTTCGCGGACTATTGAGATACTCTCTTTACTTCTCTCCCTGCTACCTGTCATTTTCTCTGTAATCCATTCTTCAGTTCCTTCCTTAAAACAATTTACTAGTTCTTCATTGCTGTTTTACAAGTTTCCTAGGTAATTCTCCTGTGGCCAGCCAATTGTAACAAGGTCTACCTAGGCTTATATTTGAAACTGATTATATAACCTTGCTGTTCAAAAGGAGCTCTGGTTCCAGTAACATTGACAACATCTGGGAACTTGTTAGAAACACAGAATCTCCCATCTTGCTTCAGATATCCTAAATTATAACCTGAATTTTAGCAACATCCCCCATTGCTGCACAAGCACACTCAAGTTTGAGAAGCATTGTATGTTGGTTCTATTCCAAGCTCTGCCAATCCAAGTCCAGGGGTTTAGGAGCTACCTGGATATCCTAATATATTCTGTAGCGTTCAGGGAAAACTCGATTCAATTTTTCTCTGTACCCTTATCTCATTTATATTGCAAATCCTATCCATGGTCCATTAAGATTATTTCTCCCTGACAAATAATTGGTCTGCAATAGATTCTCCTCTTTTGGTAAACTAGAAAAAAATACTCAAAGCTTTAAAATGATTTAGATTATACATCTATATCTATATCTATATCTATATCTATCAATCTATCAATCTATCTATCTATCTATCTATCTATCTATCTATCTATCTATCTAAAACATTTCCTAGGTTTCAAAAGGGCCCAGCTTGAGACTGAACACTATCTCAAAATACAACTTTTTTTCTTAATCTACATTCAATCAATTGCTGTAATCTCTCATAACAAAAATATTTCTATATGTGTGAATCGGGTCAAATTTGTTTTTAAGTTTCTTACTATAACTTAACTTTTGTGTATATCTCATCATCATGGTCCCTGAATTTGATCTTCTGATGTAAATGATATTCCCTGGTTGTATAAGAGGACTAATCAGTGTATACACTAAACCAGTGGTTCTCAAAATGTTTTTCTATGAGCAACAATATTAGTATCACCTGTGGACTTATGAAAATGCAAATTATCTCACCGCATCAAAGACCTGTTGAATGTGATCTTTTTTTTTTTGTCTGAGAATTGTGATCTGTGTTTTAACAATTTTGACTGATGCATGGTAAAGTTTGGAAATTATTAGTCTGTCTAAAATAATTACTAAAAGTTCATTTTCCTTTCTAGTGCTGGATTTAGATATGGGCATGATATACAGTAATAGTCAATGAGATATGAGAGAAATATGTCAGAGATTTGAACAATATTCTTGCTGTTATAACATAACAAGCACAAAGAAATAGACCTTTTTCATGGTTGGGTATCGATATATTACATACAGTTCCAAGACTGGCTATAACCATCTTAGCATCATGACACAGAATTACACGTTGAGGTTGGTTTAGTTAAAAGATTGTAAACATATAGGTTCATTATGATGTCACTGATCCAGAGAATAAACCAGCTCTGGCATGGTAGTTGTTCTGGGTTTTTTGTTATATAGAATTGACCTTATTAAATAAGCCAATTTATGTTGGATTTTCTGTAATCTGCAGTTAAAAATATCTCAACTTACACATCATGAGTCTCCTTGATAGTCAATAATAAAATAATAAATGCTATTTAAAAATCATTGATGCATAAAAATGTGTAAATGGAGTTTTCTATTCATACATATAATATTTGCTGTCAGTCAGTGTTAGGGGTCGGTAGGTTTTAATAGGCTGAACACCGCACAATTAAAAAGGTATATCAGAAGTTAAAAATAAAAACACAACATAAAGTGGATAAGATTAACCATCTATGAAAAACTTGTGAAGCATAAAAAGGCCATAAAGTAATTAAGAATTGTGATTGGATTAGATCAGAGTCCCTTATTTAATCTCATAAGGAACTTTGAAAATGCCTATAAAAAGGAAGGTAATTATTGGAGTGTAATTAATAAAAAAAATCTATAATGAAAACATGTCCAGTAGAGGGAAGTGTTCTAATGATAGATTTTTAAAATAATAAGAAATATTAGAGATAGATAGTAAGTACTTTTCAGATTTATTTAGCTTCTATATCTGATCAACACTACCATTAAAAATTTTTCAGGTTCTGCCATAGATGAGATTGAACAGCGGGTAAAACTGTCAGACTACCTTTGTTCTTTTTTCATGCACACATACTGCTTTATCATTCTAAGTTCAAAGTTTGCAGGTATCTTAGTTTTGAGATGATAGTGTTAAAAAAACAAATTGATGCATTTTGTTAACTGTGTATATATTCTCTACTTTAAAAATTAGTGTTTAGCAAGTAAATCAATGTTTTGGGAGTTTGGTTAGTGTGACTCACTTACCCAGATCCTAAATCATCTCATAGTTATAAAACAGCTTGTATGGTGCAAAGCTGAGAATCACATTTTGTGTAGTGACCCCACGGCCATAAATATTACATGGAGTATTTTTTTTCTTTTTTCCTTGCTAATCATTTTAACTTCCTGAGTCTAACTGCTCTGTAATTTCATTTCCAGTGGAGCGTCTCAGTACTTTATAAAAATGGTTTAATAGTTATAAACATAAACAGGAAATAATTACCTTTTGTAAGTAGGGTCATAATACCTCTTCAACTGCTTTTATGAATTCTTACAACACTTTTCAATACTTTATATTTTCCTTCTCTTCTTGCTACTTTAGCTATCAAGGGAGTGATAATATGAAATTTTTTTGCATATTTACTAGGCAATTTTTCTGGTTGGTGTTGGAAAAATATGCAAGGCAGTATGATGGTAACAAGTATCATGTTTTTCTTTCTTTCTTTTTCTTTTATTTTTTTAGACGGAGGCTTGTTCTGTCGCCAGGCTGGAGTGCAGTGGTGGGGTCTCAGCTCACTGCAACCTCTGCCTCCTGGGTTCAAGTGATTCTCCTGCCTCAGCCTCCCAAATAGCTGGGACTACAGGCGAAAGCCACCACACATAGCTAACTTTTGTATTTTTAGATGGAGTTTCACTGTGTTGGCCAGGATATTCTCCATCTCTTGACTTGTGATTCGCCCACCTCGGCCTTCCAAAGTGCTGGGATTATAGGTGTGAGCCACCACACCCGGTCACTTTTCAATTTATGTAAAAAACAATCTAACTCATTATTTTCCAAAAAGTGTTTGTATGTATAATACTGTTGCAGATATGAGAGATATTTGTTGTAGAGTCTGCCTTTTACTAAAAGTCTGAAAACTAAGATATCAGTAAACTCACACGGAAAGAGTTGCAGAGACATTGGATGAAAACTTCTCTTTGAATTCTTATAAATAAGTCTGAAAATTCTGTGCAAAATGTCAGCTGCCATTTCAGTGGTTTTCTTGACCCAGGATGGAAAGATAGGATATATTGCTTAGTATAGTTTCTTTCAACTACAGAGAAAAATGTGGTCTTCATGTGGGGAGAATGAACTCATTATTCTTTTCTTCATAAAATTAATTGCAGTGCACGTTTAAAAATAAAACTTAAGCCAGGTGCAGTGGCTGACACCTGTAATCCCAGCATTTTGTGAGGCCGAGGCAGGTGGATCACTTGAGGACAGGAGTTTGAGACCAGCCTGGCAAACATGGTGAAACCCTGTCTCTACTAAAAATACACAAATTAGCAGGGCATACTGGTGCATGTCTGTAATCCCAGCTACTAGGGAGGCTGAGGCACTGGAATTGTCTGAACTCAGGAGGCAGAGGTTGCAGTGAGCCCAGATCATGCCACGGCACTCGAGTCTGGGCGACAGTGCGAGACTCCATCTCAAAAAGAAAAACAAACAAATGAAAAAAGTTTGAAAAATCCTTAAAGCCTTAATGCCCATTATGACACTTTGTGACGGACTGTCACCATGTTGTGGGGGAGGAGGAGAGTTTTCTTTTTTTTGTTGTTGCTCTTTTTGCATAAAGTGATTTGGTTAAGCAGGAAAAAGAATGAGGAGGTTTTGACACCTCATCCCCTATTCTATTCGCCAAACTACATAATCCTCTTCTTCGCTCAGTTTGATTTTCCTTTATTGAATTTTGCTTTCTGTGATGTTCTCATTTCCCTTATTAGATTAAATCAAATTGTTCTAACCCATCCAACATTATCCCTTTGGGAGAGCAAAATTCTGTCTCCTGAGAGAAAAACGTAAAGAAAATCTACTTAGAGAAGATTACTCAGCTGCTGTTATTACCCGTTTCCAATTTCCTTTTTACTTTACAGAGTAAGTTTGACTCATTCCCCAATGGCAAAGTTTCCTCTCCTCTACTATGTAACAAGGATTTTATAATAGATGACGCCTAATGTGAAGTGCCGAAACTCAGGATTGATATGACATGTTATATATGATAGGTCAGAAAAACTCTTAGGTTATTGCTTGGGCTTGCGGCTACTGTCTTTTGAAATCACAAAACTGTCCCACTGAACCAAGAATTATTTAGGAAATTCTATTAGACCATTTAACTGACACACAGGTGATGCTCTTTTGGTGATTATGATGGAACTGCTGAAGATCTGTCACAACAAAGATGTGAGAGTATAGAAACTTTATCTGGATTGCTTTGGATTCAATTCCCTTTCTACACAGAGGGAAGAGAAAGCTTAAGACAGACAACCTCAGTGGAAATCAGGTTTCTGTCTTTACAAACTATTTAAACCTCAACATAGAGATTTGCATGGAATTTTTTAAACATTTTCGAATTTGCTCAAAAAACATTTATCTTTGTACTGTAGTCCAAACCTAGAAAAAAAAAGTGTATTCTGGTCCAAATTGTAATAAGTACATGAAGAACTTAATGAATTGTGGACATACACACTCCCGTTTCTCTGTGTGTGTGTGTGTCTGTGTGTGTTTTCTAACCCAGCATCTTAAATTCCCTTGAGGTCACCCTGTCAGCATCGGTTCTGTGGCCTGGATTTAGTTGAATCAATCCTAATTGCAATTCAGCACAGGTCTACTCCTCTGTGGAGATTGCAGATGAATGACAGTGCAGTGGCAGGAAAGATAAATATGCTGGCAAATAAGATCCTGGCTCTCGACAGAGGATGGAATAAATTACTTTACCAATGGAATGGAGGTAATATGTTGGAGAAAGAAAGTGAAATCGAAACCAGTTTAATACTCGGTTTGTTAAAGTTTAAAAAAAAGCATTTTAAGCTTAAGTAATATATGGATGGTGATTCTTTTTATTTAGAAAACATTCCATTGCTCTGTACTATAAGAAATAATGGCATACACGAATTTTGTTTATGCAGATGACAGCTTGGACAATTTTAATTCATGTGGCATTCTCTGGTATCTGAGAGACTGGTGGTAACTGTGGTGTAGCATATTGATTAGTAATTTGATAAATACACAAAATGGCACATTGAGCTTTAGGTGCTTCATGTGAAATGTATTTAAATGACCTTGGCTAATTAGAGTGCATAGCTGCAAGGCAGGACCATATGAACAAGAGCCAGTTTGTTGGTCTAGATATTTACGTAGGTTTATGACAGAGAATAGGAGAGACGTGAACACAACACTAAGACTTCTATCAAGGAAATAGAGTTAGAGTACATCATCAGGAGAAAAACTGTATTTTCCATTGTGAGAATTATTAACCTTATGCTATATAATTAGTTCAATGATTTTATATCTAAAATGCATTTTGCAGATTTTTAACTAGATCTTGGATTATATATAAACTTGCATTTTAGTATAATAATCAAGCAAATACCTTTAAAGCAATATTAAAATGATAATTATATATTATTCTTAAAGATTAATATACATTCTTCATTTTTATTTAGCCCAACATTTTCTAGCTGCGTGAAATGTAAAGTTCCAAAATAATATGCTATTCCTACAGAATATACATTTAAGGTTTATCATCACAGATCATGTTGGATATCCTTCAATTACATCTTGAAATACAAATTCTAATTAGATTTCACTGGTAAAGGTCAGATTTTCCCTATATTCTTATGAAAAAGATGTTTATCAGATAAGTGGAATACTCTAAGAATCCAAAGAAATAATACCTGGAAAATTTCTGAAGTCACTTTCCCTGTTTCACTTGGCTATACATTTCCACGACAACACTGGATAACAAATTAAAAATAAGATGTCATAGACAGGTGATTTGATTTCATCATCCCTTATGCGTATAATCTAGGCATTTCTTGGAAGTATACTGTTTTTGTTTTTTGTTTTTTGTTTTTTGTTTTTTGAGACGGGCTTTTACTCTTGTTGCTCAGGCTGGAGTGCAATGGTGTGATCTTGGCTCACGGCAGCCTCCGCCTCCCGGGTTCAAGAAATTCTCCTGCCTCAGCCTCTGGAGTAGCTGAGATTACAGGCACTGGCCACAACAGCTGACTAATTTTTTTTTTTTTTAATTTTTAGTAGAGATGGGGTTTCGCCATGTTGGTCAGGCTGGTCTCGAACTCCTGACCTCAGGTGATCTGCCCACCTCCGCCTCCCAAAGTGCTGGGATTACAGGCGTGAGCCACTGGCCACTGTGCTCTACCAAAAGTATACTGTTCTTATAAACATCCACAGAAGCTTCTGGAAGCAAAGTAAGAAGGGACTCCAGGATGAGATTTCTGTGTAAATATTCAAAATCTCTAAATTGAGTTTAGGCCCAAGTGAATTGTTCTTAACAGCATTATGTGCACCTCCAATTGTATTGGGTTTTTCAGAATGCGTATTGTTCTGAAGAAAGTCAAGCACAACTGTCTATCGTTACAATGTATGATTCATGTCTACTAGAAATCTGCAGGCATGCTTCGATTTGGAGTGAAATTTGCACCCTGAAAAGAGAAGATGTGAATGAGATCTTTCAATAACTTAGCTCTAAGTCAATATATTTTTGTTTTCAAATTTCAAATGGCAATTAACTTTCTTTACCCACTCTGAGCAGCTCTTAATGAATCTAGGTTATGTCAAATACAACTTTCTCTGACTCTCCAAAATAACACTTTTCCTCACGTAGTTGCTTAACAACTTCAGAGAGCTGCCAGAGACTATTTCAGTTTGGTTTTCATTGTAAGAGATATGATTTTGAAAGGATAGATTTCTAAAAAGAATTTTCAAAAGCCTTAAGGAAAAATCTTCTTGAAGACTGATAATCTCTTTTTTTCCAACCTACTTACTTTAATTATTGAATATTTTGAAACTAGAGAAAACTTAAAATGTTAACAAAACCTAAATCTTTGGTAATACATGATAAGCTTATGAATAGTGATCGTAAACTATTATTGTTACTTTCAATACTATACACATACAAGCACATACATACACATATATATATATGATGATGAAAGTAAAAAACTTGAGAAATTTATTAAATAATTGAGAAATGAGTTACATGAAGAAATTAGACTCAGGAGTTCTATGAAGGTGAAGGTAACTTAGAATCTATCTTGAACAAAATACATATCATGATGATAGCCTCTACTTTGTCAGTGTATAAAAAGTACTCAATAGTGTACTTTAATCTGACCTAAGTCTGTTCTGTCCAAATTAAGCAGAATATCTTTTCAGAATTCTTGACTAAACAAAATCATCTATTTAGGTTTTTAATTACATCATTGAACACATTACTAGGCAACCTGAAGACTCAATGAATGAGTTTAATAGATTGTGGTTCACCATATGCATTAGCATCAACTGGGGTGGTTGTGATAAATGCAGATTCCTGCCTTAATCCAGGATTTTGACTCAGGGTTAAGGAGAAGGGGACCCGCATCTCTATTTTAAAGGGCTCTCAAATGGATCTGAGGTACTTTCAAATTTGAAATCTACACAATAAATGCTTACTGTCTGAGAGATTTCACTTTAGAAGATAGGGTATAGACTAGATTATCTGTATTGATTCCTTCCAGCATTATCATTCTTGAGAAATCAAGACGCAAGTATTACTTAAAGTCATAAACCTGAGAAGGAATTGTTAACAATTTTTCTAAAGCAGTTGAAGAAGTTAAGCTAAGAAACAGTTATGAAATTTACTCCAGTAACAAGTTCTCATCTTAATTCACTTGAATAGACAAAAAAAACTCCCTTTAATTTTGAGATGAGGAAAAATGGTTAACTATGAAATTAGGTACAACAATATAGTTCCCACTTTACAAGTTGCTATCATAGAGAAGTGGACTTTAGAGAAGGTGTGCGAAATAGAAATGTCTTGAATAAAAAGATTCTGAAACATAATTTGCTCATATTGAAATTACTAAGAAAAATCCATTAACATACCTTGTCTTGTCCTTACTATGAAGAACATCATTCCGGTGGTAGCTATGACATAAGCAGAAGCTGGAAACATGAATTTTAAAATGGCTAACTTCTGCCAGGTTTACTCCTTTATTTGCTCTTAGATATGAACATACACAAAGTGATAGAGCGGAAAGAGACAGAGTATTTTTTTTAAATGTTGTCTTTTTTCTCTGATCATTTCTCTCTTCTCCTCTTAGGGACGTTATTTATTTCCATAGCTTCAGTCACCACCTTTGTGCAGATACTCACCAATCTGCATCTACAACTTTCTTCCTTTCTGAGAGATGATACCACATCCCTGAGGATAATTAGGTGTTTCTACTTGCTTTACTTTCTATTATTTCAAATTCAGTACTTTAAATCAAGACTCATGATCTTCTCCCTCTCAGCTGACACTCATTTTGGCTTGCCTATGTTAAAAAAGAAAACTTTATACAAAATAAATTTAAGAGTTCATTTGAGCAAAGAAAAATTCATAAATCAGGCAGCACTTGGAATCAGAAAAGGGTCAGAGAGCTCCTCTCAGCAAAGTACATATATACTTTCATTTTGTTGGTGGTGTTTCCCTTCAGTGTAAATTTTCTAGAAGTGGAATTACTGTTTCAAAGATTAATATATACATAGTTTGATTGGATATTATCAAAATTTCCTCCATAAGTGTTGCATCAGTTTGCATTTTCATCACAATATATGAAGGTATCCATTTCTCCAAAGCCTCACCAATATTTTGTGTTGTTATACTTAATTTTTGCTAATGTAATAGGTGAAAGTTAGCAACAATGTAATTTTTGTTTATATTTCTTTTATTATGATTAAAATTGAGCATAATTTCATGGATTGAAGTGTCATTTTTTTATATGTTTTGTGAATTGTCTGTTCATGTCATTTGCACATTCTAGTTTTCTTTTAGATATTTCCCTCAATTTTTAAGAGATTTTCATACATTAGGAATAGCTATGCTTTATTTATTATATATATCATCTCTCCTTTTTTTAGTTGTTTTGGCTTTGTCTGTGTTTTTTTCTTGCTTTATAAATTTTAAAAATGTTTAAATAAATTTGTCATTTTTTTTGTATCTGGAATTTTAATTGTAAATAGAAAGGTATTCTCCATGTCCAGGTTAAAGAGGAATGTGCCTATATTGTTTTTTTCCAGTTATATGGTATAATTTTTTTCTTTACATTTAGAATTCTAATTTACATGTTGATGTAAATCAAGGATCTAATTTTATCTTTTTAAAATAGTTTTAATATTTTATTTATTTTTATCTTTTAATCTATTAGAATAATTTCCTAAAATGTCACCTTTATAACAATAATTTAATATGCCACATTTAATGCATTAAAGTTTTATATGTTCTTGTATCTGTCTCTGGCCTTACATTCTCTTTTACTTACCTGTATATTCATGAGTTTGTACCATGTGATTTTAGTTATAGAGACTTTCTAATGTTTTAATATGTGGTAAAGTTAGTCCCCATTCATGACCGTATGAAATAGACAATTTTTATATGTGAAAATATTTTCATATTACAAGACATACCAACTGAGGAAATGTCTGAAACATATATGACCGAGGGTAAAATATGTTAGAGCATCTGAGGGACAAAATACAAAGTTCATAAACAAAAAATAAAAATATTCATTAAAGAAATAAAAACACTCAACATGACTTGATTATATTAAAATTATAAAGTGATATGCAATTTTCATCAGTTACATTGGAAAAGATTAGAAAATGATATTTCTGAGTTTATCAAATGTTCAAGGTATATGCCACTTTTAAATATTCTTAGTGCACTTGGAACCAACCCAAATGCCCATCAGTGATAGACTGGATAAAGAAAATGTGGCACATATACACTATGGAATACTATGCAGCCATAAAAAAGAATGAGTTCATGTCCTTTGCAGGGACATGGATGAAGCTGGAAACCATCATCCTCAGCAAACTAACACAGGAACAGAAAACCAAACACCACATGTTCTCACTCATAAGTGAGAGTTGAACAATGAGAACACATGGACACAGGGAGGGAAACACCACATACTGGGGCCTGTCGGTGGGTGGGGGTCAAGGGGAGGGATAACATTAGGACAAATATCTATTGCATGTTGGGCTTAAAACCTAGATGATGAGTTGATGGGTGGAGCAAACCACCATGGCACATGTATGCCTATGTAACAAACCTGCACCTTCTGCATTTGTATCCCAGAACATAAAGTAAGTAAATAAATAAATAAATATTCATAGTACAAGAGTAAATTGACAAAACCTACTTGGAAAATAATTTGTCAGAATGTATTAAAAGTCTTAATACATTGAAGAATTCACACCTTTCTTCGATGACTTAATCAGAGATATTCGCAAATTAAGTACAACAATGTTTTGCATTACTGCTTGTAACAGCAAAAATTGGCAACAATTTATATGTTTAGAAAGGAATTGAATAAGTTAAACTACTTTCAAATGCTAAAATGCTAGGTTACATGGAAACAATTATATTTTAGAAGATTTTATTGGCCTAAAAATGCATTCACAATGTAACCTTCAAAATTTCTATTACAATTTTAATTCCTATTTAGGAAATTCTTCAAACAATTGGAAAAGCAGAAAAATAATATAAAAGTTGATTGTATTATTGAATGTAAAGTTTGATCACAATTTTTTATAAAGGAGCTTGCATATCTAATAATAAGAAATATGTATGTACACATGGACACATTTATATGTACATGCATACACATGTACATATCTGTGTGTGTGCATGTATGTGTGTTTATATGTAAGTCACCCTGGCCTCCTGTCTTTCCCTCACTCCCCATTGTAGTCTGTTTGAGTTCCTATAGGCTTGCTTCTTCCTCACTGTTCAACATTTTCACAATTATCACCAACCGACATTACCTTACTCTCTCATTTCAACTCCTGCAATATTAGTCTTAATGGCTTTTCATGCTTCTGCAGGGAGTGGAGAAAAAAAATTGTTCTTTTTCTTGGGAGGCTGAGTCAAGCAGATCATGAGGTCAAGAGATTGAGACCATCCTGGCTAACACGGTGAAACCTCTTCTCGACTGAAAAAAAAAGAAAATACAAAAAATTAGCCAGACGTGGTGGCAGGCACCTGTAGTCCCAGCTACTGGGGAGGCTGAGGCAGGAGAATGGCATGAACCCGGGAGGTGGAGCTTGCAGTGGGCCGCGATGGCGCCACTACACTGCAGCCTGGACGACAGAGCGAGACTCCATCTCAAAAAAAAAAAAAAAAAAAAAAAAGAGAAAAAATTATTCTTTGTCCTACTATCATCATAGGCTATCTTAATGGGGCCCTGTAAATTGGACTGACAAAAGACTAATTAAAAAAAAGCAAAAGCAAAAATTTATGATATGCATATTGCCTTTACAAGACATGGGAGCATTTAGAGATAAGTAACTTAAAGAGTTAGTTAGCACAAGGGCTTATATAGCATTTTACCAAACCAAACAAAACAAAACAAAACAAAACAAAACAATTTTTAGAGAAGTAACAAAACAAAGAGAAAGAACTTTTAGGCTTTTTTTTTTAGGACAATAAATTGTAGGAAGGCAAATATCTAGGAATTTAACGGTAGACAAAGTCTAGTTGGTAAATTATTTTGAGTTAGATAAGTGCCAAATGTTATCTCTGGTGATTATTTTTTGTCTTTCCTAATAGGGAGGAAAACATTTCAAACTTGTATGCAACTTTTTGGCAAATGGAGGAGGGTAGAGAGCTTTTCTTATTTTTGCTTTTTCTCAATTACTTCAGCTCAAAGGGGCATATTTTGGAGTGGCACAGTCTGCTACCATACACATGCTTCTCCTTATGATCAAATTTCTAAACAATAAAAATAATGACTAGATCATATCATACTCCTGCTTCAAACTTCCCATAAGCTTTTAAATAATATATATATATACACACACACACACACACACATTTTTTTGTCTTTACACATTGCTACATGATTGCCTTCTTCCAACATCTTCTTTGACCTCATCTCAAGCCTCTCTCCCTTGATCATATCTATATGCCTACAGGCTTTCTCTTGCTCTTTTGAGCCCAACAGACGTACACTGATGTCAGACAATGAAAGGCCTTAGGACGTTTCCATGATTTTACTATTTCTTGTTATTTAGGTCTCAGCTCAGCTGATGATTCTTCAAAACATTTTAATTCATTTTCTTTTCTAAAGTACTCATCCCTTCCCCCAGAGTCATTCTCTGGTTGTATCTATATCTAGCAATATCTATAGATACATATATATACACATACACACAGATATATATATATCAATAGATATAAATATAGATGTAGATAAATCTATATGTAGATGTCACTTGTTTGTTTTTTGAGATGGGGTCTCCCTGTTTTGCCCAGGCTGGCCTTGAATGCTTGAGCTTAAGTGATCTTACTGTCTCGGCCTCCCAAGAAGGTGGGACCACAGGTGCATGGCCTCATGTCTGGCTTGGCGGTATATATTTGAAGCACTTATCATTGATGAAACTGTGCTATTGTTATTGTCATCATCTGTAAATCCAAACTTAAATGTTTAGGCTTCAAGAAAGAGGGACATCAGTGGCTAGAACAGCATTTGACATGTAGTAGGCATATGAAGGCAGAGTTCATCAAGCATGTTTCAAAAGAAGAATGAATATTGTGAGGTATGAGTTAAAACTCTTGAGATTTCTTTCTTCTATGGAAAGTGTCTCTGGGTTTCTTAATCTTGGGAAAGGCAAAAGCTGCAAGCATTCCCCTTGAGGGCGAGAATAAAACAAGGATGTCCGCTCTCACCACTCTTATTCAAAATAGTACTGGAAGTCCTAGCCAGAGCAATCAGGCAAGAGAAAGAAAGAAAAGGCACCCAAATAGGAAGAGAGGAAGTCAAGTTATCTTTCTTTATAGACAATATGATTTTATACCTAAAAAATCCTATAGTCTCCTCCCAAAACCTCTTAGATGTGACAGACAACTTCAGCAAGGTTTTACGACATGAAGTCAATGTATAAAAATCAATAACATTTCTATACACATATAAGATCCACATTGACAGCCAATTCAGGAATACACTCCTGTTCATAGTAGCCACACACACAAAATACCTAGGAATACAGCTAACCAGGGAGGTGAAAGATTGCTACATTTCTACAACAAGAATTACAAAACACTGCTAAATAAATCAGATATGAAACCAAGAAAAACCATTCCACATTCATGGATAGAAAGAATGAGTATTGTAAAAATGGCCATACTACCCAAAGTAATTTAAATATTCAATGCTACTCCTATCAAAACTACCAATGACCTTTTTCACAGAATTGGAGAAAACTAGTCTGCAATTCATATGCAACAACAACAACAACAAAACCCAAATAACTAAAACAATCCTAAGCAAAAACAACAAAACCTGAGGTATCACACTACCCAACTTCAAACTATAAGGCCACAGTAAAAAAAAACCAGCGTGATACTGGTCCAAAAACAGACACATAGACCAAGGGAACAGGCTAGGTGAACCAGAAATAAAGCTGCACACCTACAACCATCTGATGTTCAACAAGGTTGACAAAAACAAGAGATGGGGAGAGGATTCCCTATTCAATATATGGTGCTAGGGTAACTGGCTAGTCATGCAGAATATTGAAGCTGGACCCCTTCATTTTACCACGTGCAAGTATCAACTCAGGTTAGATTAAAGACTTAATTATAAGACTTAAAATTATAAAAACTCTGAAAGAAAACCTAAGAAATCCCTTTCTGGATATAGGTCCTGATAAAGATTGCATGATGAAGACTCAAAAAGCAATTGTAACATAAATAAAAATTGACAAATGGGACCTAATTAAACTAAAGAGCTTCTGCACTGCAAAGGAAACTATTAACAGAGTAAATAGACAACCCATGGAATGTGAGATAAATATTTGCAAACTATGCACCAGACAACAGTCTAATATTCAAAATCTATAAGGAACTTAACAGGCAAAACCTAAACAACTTCATTAAAAATGGGCAAAGGACATGAATAGACACTTTTCAAAAAGAAGGCATATATGCAGCCAACAAGCATATGAAAAAATGCACAATATCATTAATCATTAGAGAAATCTGAATCAAAACCATGAGATGCCATCTTCCACCAGTCAGAACGGCTATAATTCAAAGAATAAAGATGCCAGCAAGGTTGCAGAGAAAAGATAACACTTATACACTGTTGGTGGGAATATAAACTAGTTCAACCACTGTGGAAAGCAGTTCGAAGGTATCTCAAAGACTTTTAAACAGAATTATCAATTGACACAGATATCCCATTATTGGGTATATACCCAAAGGAATATAAATCATTCTACTGTAAAGCAACTTGCATGAGTACATTCATCGCAGCACCATTCACAATAGCGAACCATGCAACCAACCTAAATGCCTATCAAAAATGCAGTACATATATACCATGGAATACTACACAGCCATAAAAAGAGTAAAAGTATGTCTTTTGCAGCAACATGGATGAAGCTGGAGGCCATTATCAATGCAAGAACAGAAAACCAAATACTGCATGTTCTCACTTATAAATGGGAGGGCTAAACATTGAGTACACATGGACACAAAGAAGAGAATAGAGACTGGAGCCTACTTGAGAGTGGAGGCTGGGAGGATGGTAAGGATAAAAGAAACTACCTACCAGCTACTATGCTTATTACCTAGGTGATGAAATAATCTGTACTCCAAGCCTCTGTGACACAGTTTACTCATGTAACAAAACTACAAATGTACCTCTTGAACCTAAAATAAAAGTTGGAAAGAAAAAAAGTTAGCAGGTTTTCTTATGCCTTCTAAACTCATGTTGGTTAGAGTTCACTTTATCCAGGGTGAATTTCTTGGCTCATATGGCAAAATTAAAACATTCTCCAGCTTATGATAAGGATGAATAATTTTTAAATGCCCTATTAAGAAAGTCTTTTTCAACTGTAGGTACTTCAGAACACATAAGAAATATCAAATGTGAACAGTTTAATGTTCTTATTCAAATACAAGGGTCCATTGTATCCATTAATAATACACATTTGTATAGCAATATGTTACGCCAGGCATTCTTCTAATAACTTTACAGATGTTAACACATTTGTCCCCCAACGATACTGTAATAAATTGTTCTTCCGTTTTACAAATGCAAACTTGATATACAAAGAAGTTCAGTAAGTTGCCCTAGGATAAAACTAGTAAGTATAGATGGCTCCAGAATCTGCTTAACCCCTACATATGTTGCCTACCCATTCTTAAACAATAGACTAAAATAAAATAAAATGTGGTTAGATAATGGGACAGAATAATGAACACAACAAGGCAGAAGCTAAAGTTTGAGGTAGTGAATAGCAGTCCAACAACATACAAATAAACTTGGGAAATCCTTCAAGAATACAGAAAAGTGGAGAAAAATAGTGAAAAGGATAGAGTGGAGAAAGTAGACATGGATAACATACATGAAGATAAAATCCTAAGAATTAGCTATTATATAATAAGCAAAATGAAAATACAGAACATCAATTTTATATAAAGTTACATTAATAAAAATAATAGCATTTAACTGTATTTCAAATCTAACAAAGACCAGGTAGATTCTGAACAAGTTTCACTGTTACAAGATGATCAAAAGAATTAGAATAACACATACACACACACACACAATCAAAAGTGAAGACTTTTTAAAAAGTTTAAATTCAAAAAAGGTTACTTTAAGGAAGAGAAAACACAGACAGAACTTTTTAAATAGATGACAAAGACATAGCACTGTATTCACGCTTTTAGTGAAAAATGACTGTGATCTAAGAAGTTTTTTCTATGCCGCTCAGTTACCATTCTGATGTCACATGTTTAAAAAGGCCCCAGAGACATTTGTGTTGTGATTACTGATTGTCAATCAAAAAATAACTCAAGAATGAAGGTAGCAAAGATGTAAAAAAACTGACAATACATATTGAAATTAAAGATTATAACTACTCAATTAATACTATTAAGCTCTAATTAAAAATAAATGGATAAGCATAAGTAATAACTGTAAACTTGTAACATTTAACATGAAGAAATTTAAAAATAAAAAATGCTTGGTTCAAATATGTTTAAGAGTATTCCTATTTTTGGCTTGGTAAATATCAGTTAGAAAACTGACAATATTTCTTTCTGCGAGATGGAGTCGTGCTTTGTTGCCCAGGCTGGAGTGCAGTGGAGCAATCTCGGCTTACTGCAACCCCCACCTCCTGGGTTCAATTGATTCTCCTGCCCAGGCTTCCCAAGTAGCTGGGACAACAGGCATGCGTCACCATGTCCAGCTAAGTTTATGTGTGTGTGTGTGTGTGTGTGTGTATGTTTAGTAGAGACAGGGTTTCACTATATGTTGGCCAGGCTGGCCCCAAACTCCTGAACTCAGGAGATCCAACCACGTCAGCCTCCCAAAATGCTGTGATTATAGGCGTGAGCCACCGTACCTGGTCTGTTTTTTAGTTTTTATCAAATTTATGACAAAAACTATTTTCTTTACACCATTCTATAGTTGTACCTTTTACCCTGTCTACTGTGAAAAATGGATTTTGTCCACAGATGTTTGTATATAGTTTAGCATGCTATAATTAACAAGATGTCCAGCAATATAACCTGGAAAATAATCATTTCTTTTTCATGTTACGAGTAACTTAGGGATAGTGATTCTAGAGTTGTATTAGGGATTTAATGGCAGCAGGACTTGAGATAAAACACATGGTTTTTAAAAGTATTTCAGAACTTGACCCCAACTCTGCATGTGTGGTTTTGGGTAGATTACTTAATCTCTACAAACTTCAGTTTCCTTGTTTATATCATTTGGATGGTAACAGTATTCTCTTAAGGTTTTTGTAAAGATTAATGAAAAAACATCTAGCAAATAGTAAACAAGCAGCAAACAATATTTCTATTATTAGTAGTAGCAATATTATTAGATAAATATATTGCTCAACTACAGATTGCTAATTAGTGAGTAATGTAGCAATTACCAAACAAGGAAACAAATTTTAAGTCATTGATTTAAATTCTAGAACAATTAAAAGTTTCAGCTTAATTTCAAATATATATTATTAGAAGTATTTAAATAAACTAAATTGTGTTGGTATGGAGTAATAAAAATCAGAGTGAACTTTATATTCTTACTCTGTAATTAAATTATAAATGGAGGAAGAAACATTTCTATTAATTATCAGATAAGGTTAATTAAATAAAAGATAATAAAATTTCCCTGTCAATTTCATTAAATAAGCTTAAATAGTGAAGAGAAGTAATAGAGAGAAGTCTGAACCAGTTAGGTAAAGTACCTGACTTGGCTGATTGGGGTTGCTGTTGTCAACTATACTTTCTCTTACAGTTATTTGATAGAAGTTTCTCATGTCACCATTTTAAGTCCTTTAATAGCTCAGGATTTGGGTAAATAAAAATTGGTCCTTTGAGGCAGAGTCTTGTTGCTTTTAAAAGATTCACTGTACCATCTTTCTTAGTTATATGATTCTGACTTTATTCTGGGAGCAATGTGCTCAGTTAAATGACAATTTTCCAACCTCTCTTGTAAATCAAGGTGGAAAGTAAAATACAAGTAGAAATTGTTGGGTGGACTCTAAGAAAAACTTTATTAAAAGAGACGCCACACAGTTAACATATAAACTATTTTGACATCCTTTCTTCCCACCTATTATCAAAATTCAGATAAGATTTCTGGAGTTCAGCAGTCATATAAGACTATAATGCTGCATTGATATGCAAGAACTTTTTTGGACAAAGAGTAGAGCACAAAGGTAATGAGAGGCTGTGCCCCTGAATATCCATGTGGTCACTATGCCAACCCTGAGTTGCCGGCCTCATGTCTAGAAGAAAGAAAGTGAAACATTTATGTTGTGTAAGCCTTCTCTTTCAAATGTTTAACAGATCTGAGGTGCAGAACTCAAAGAGAAGCTGGCCAGTGCTCTTTTATCTCTTCTAAAATGAATCATGTCTTCACAGCAGTAGCAATGTGTACACCTCATCTCTTTCTCCTTCTATTCGCTGCCAGTTTCTTTCTCTTCTTCAAATTTTAAATTTTAATATCTTCACCTCAGTAGTTACAATATATATTCCATGGTGCCGTGAGACTAAAATGAGATAATTATATGTAAAAATACTTGTAACTATAAAGTTCACTTGAAGAATTTGACACTATAAGAATTGAGGGTGATGGAGTCAAGATGAATGTGGGGAGGTTAAGTGTTCTCAGTCAAATCATCTTGTTATATTCCTCCTTCATGCTAAAACAATACCTACGTGTTTAAAAACTAACCCAGGGTTCCAGTTCAAGATGACTGACTAGACACACCTAGTGGGTGCCTCTTCCTTAGAGAGGAATCAAAATAGGGAATACATATTCACGCTTCGAGTAGATTGTCTAAGAGAGAACACTGCAATTCATCAGATAATGGGAATCATGAAAGGCAAAGGAGAGTGAAGCCAGGTAGCCTGCTGAGCTGGGATCAGTGTGGAGCTGGGAGAAGCTACCTGACATAGGGAACAGGTGAGTGAGAGACTTCTGGGACTCCACACTCCTGCCGTGGACTTTTACAATCCTAACTACAGTAGAGTCCTTAGATATCCCTGGGCTTCCAGACTAACAAGGAACTGCCTCGGATTGTGCTGAATCATTGCTTGAACTCGTGTGGAATTCCACAGGTTTTTGAACCCTGAGCAGCCACAGGCTGATGCTATTCTTATCTCCCAGTCCCTGGAAGCCTGTGTCCTGTCCTTGTATTGCCACCGTTGCTGCCACCACTACACCAGGGAGGAAGCAGGGGAGCTGGGCACTTTTGCACATTCCAAAGATGGATGCTGCTGCCCTTACTGCAGAATGGAGGAGCAAGCAGACTGTGTGTCCTGTGGCTGCCTGTTTCTGTTGAGGGAGGGCTGTCATTCCTGGTGAGAAGGCAGCGCCAGTCGCCTTGCTCTGAATTAGCATTTCAGCTGTGGCCTGGCACTATTCTGAGAGCCAAGCACCCAGAGGGCTGCATTCTGCCCTGGGGCCAACCAAGGAGGGAGTTGGGAAACCAGGCACCTTCACATGCTCCAAGGATGGTATCACCACCTGTGCTGTGGGATGGAGTCATGAGCAGGCTGCATACTCTGCAGCTACATGCCTTTGTTGCTCCTGTTGAGAGGGTCCCACCCTCCCTGGTGGCAGGCCCTCAGCACAGCTGCTCTGCTCCCACCCCAGTGTTCTGCTGGAGGCCTGGAGAACATCCCATTCCTTCCTATCACAGCCAGCAACTAATCCTGGGGAACTGAGGACAAGTTCATGAGTCCAGTCTTAATCCAGTCCCAACAGGACTCATGTACACCATCCAGGGTGCTATCTAGGGGCCAGGGTATTGGGACATTGCCTAGCCCAATCCACCACTGCTGACACCTGATTAATACCCAGAGGGTCTGAAGTTAAGCCAACCCAACCAGCCAATACAACCACAGCTGGCACCCACCCCCACACACTGAAAGTTGCAGCCCCTCCCCAACTTTACACTAATAGCAGTGTTCCAGCATTGGAGAACAGGCATGTCATAAAGCTGTATGTATTGGATTGAGAGATGAGGCTCCTCCTGATAGCCACTTCTACAGAAAACCAAGGGACAGGCATTTTCTGTGTCTGTCAGCTACACTGTTGCCTGGAGATAACTGAGAATGTCTGACTGAATTGAAAGCCATGAGTCCTGCAATAAGGGTGTAACAGGGAAATGGATAATGTTCCTGCCTAGGATGTGGAGATGATGCAGCTACTTACCCCCATGTGAATACTTTGGTGCATTTCACCAGGAGATCCCCCTGCCACCTCCACTAGGGCTGATGTCTGTGCTCAACTTTGAGGAATTCATGGGCAAGCTTGGTAGGTCAGCTCCACAGAACTTTATCCCCCATACTTCCAGGCTGAACAGTGAACTCAGGGCATTAGATGTTGCACAAACCAGCTCATCACATTAAACAGAGAGCACCTCCCAGTGGACAAAGATCAAGTACATACCCATACATTTCTGCCATAGAAAGCTCTAAAAAATTTCAGCTACTGGCCTGGAGGTTGAACTGCACAACCTAATACAAAACTTGGTGACACAAGTGCACATTACTGGTGAATGAGATAAGCTTGTTGAGACCTACACAACCTCAGTTCCACAGCAGGCAGTGAACCTGCTCATATGCACAGTATATCACTATTGCAACCAGAGTTTGAGAGAGTCACCGCACAGACACTATCTATAAACAAGCAACTCATACAGAGCTTTGGCCCCCTAAAAGCACCTAGAATTGAAGGCAAATGACCATACACAACATGCAGTACAGAGTACCATCAAAATAAGAGTAAATTAAAAACTAAGAAGTGACGGTTTTTCCAGATGAGAAGGAACTAGCAGAAGAACTCAGGCAATATGAAAAAAGAGCTCAATGAGATCTAAGAGAAAGTTGAAAACTAAACAAAGAAGTAAGAAAAAACAACTCAGGATCTAAAGAATTTACTAAATAGATGCACATTTTTAAAACACCGAACAGACTACTTGAAATAAAAAAAATTCTTGAAGGAGTTACAAAATGCAGTTGAAATATTTAACAATAGAACAGATTAAGCAGAAGGAAAATATCAGAGCTGGAAGACAGATCTTTTGAATTAACCTCATCAGACAAAAATTAAGAAAAAAAATCCTCAAAAATATCAGCAAACCAATCCCAATCCAATAGTTCATAAAAAAGACAATACATCACAATCAAGTGGGTTTATTTCGGGAATAAAGGACGTTTAAACATATTAAAATAAATGTGGCTCATTACATAAACAAAATTAAAAACAAAAACCATATGGTCATTACAATAAATGCAGAAAAAGCATTTGATAAAACTCAATATCCTTTGATGATAGAAAAAAAAGAAACCCTCAATAAGCTAGGCATAGAAAGAACATACCTCACAACAATAAAGAGCACACACAACAAACCTGTAGCCAACATTATACTGAACAGAAAAAAGATTGAAAGCATTTTTCCTAATAACTGGTAAAAGACAAGAATGCCCACTTTAACCACTCCTATGCAACATAGTATTGAAAGACCTTGCCAGAGCAATGAGGCAAGAAAAAATAATCAAAAGCATCCAAATTGGAAAAGAGGGAGTCAAATTTTCTCTTTGCTGATGATATGATCTTATACCTAGAAAATCCTGAAGACACCTCTAAAAGCTTCCTATATTTAATAAATGACTTTAGTAAAATTTCAGGATACCAAATTAAAATGAAGTCATAAGTAGTATTTCTATACACTAGTAATAGTCAAAGTGAGAACCAAATCAAAAACTCAATTTTATTTGCAATAGCTACAAAAATAATAAAATACCTTGGAATACATTTTTCCTAGGAAGAGAATGGCCTTTACAAGGAGAACTAAAAAATACCAAAACAGGAATTAAAGAAATTATAGATCTCACAAACAAATGAAGAACATTCCCTGCTAATGGACTGATAGAATAATCATTGTTAAAATGATCATACTAGCCAAAGCAATCTATAGATTCAATGCAATTTCTATAAAATTACCAATGCCATTCTTCACAGAATTAGAATAAACAACCCAGAAAAGATCCTAAACAGCCAAAGCAATCCTCAGGAAAATGATAATACTATAGCCAAGTAGTACTACTTGGCTACCAGGCTATAGTAACCATAACAGCATTGTGCTGGTATGAAAATAGGCACATAGATCAATGAAGCAGAATAGAGAACTTAGAAAGAAAGCCACATACTTATAACCAACTGATCTTTGATAACCTCAACAAAAATATACAATAAGAAAAGGATACCCTATTCAATAAATGGTGCTGGGGAAGTTGGATAGCCATATGCAAAAGAATGAAACTGGACCCGTATCTCTCACCACACACACAAATTAACACAAGCTGGATTGAATACTTAAATGTGAGATGTGAATCTATAAAAAGTACTAGAAGAAAACCTAAGAAAAACTCTTTTGTACATTGGCCTTGACAAAAATGTTATGACTACCTCAAAAAGAAATGCAACAAAGCAAAAATAGTCAACTGGGACTTAATTAAACTAAGCAGCTTATGCACAGCAGGAGAAACTCTACAGGGAGTAAACAGACAACTTACAGAATGGGAGAAAAGATTTGCTAGTTACGCATCCTACCCTACAGAGGACTAGTATTCAGAACCTACAAGAAACTCAACCAGAAAAAAAATACCCCATTAAAAAGTGGGCAAAAGACATGTACAGATATTTCTCAAAAGAAGACATACAAGTGTCCAACAAACATAAAAAAATCACCATCACTAATCATCAGAGAAACGCAAATTAAAGCCACAGTAAGATAATATCTTAAGCCAGTCAGAATGGCTACTACTAAAAATTCAGAAAATGACAGATGTTGGCAAAGCTGAAGTGAAAAGGGAATTATTTTACACTGATTCTTGGTGAGAACGTAAATTAGTACAACCTCTATGAAAACAGTATAGAGATTTCTCAAAGAACTAAAAATAGAAGTACCATTCTATTCTGCAATGCCACCACTGGATATTTACCCAAAGAAAAACAAGTGATTATATACAAAGACAAAGCACTCATATTTATAACAGCACTTTTCATAATAGCAAAGTTATAAAATCAAGCTAATTGTCCTCAACAGATGATTACATTTAAAAATGTGGTATTTAGATACCATGGAGTACTACTCAGCCTTTAAAATAATAAAATCATGTCTTTTGCAGCAATGTGCAGAGTGAGCATTATTCTACATGAAATTACTCAGAAACAGAAACCCCAAAACTACACATTTTCATCCATAAATGATACATGAACCCTGGGTACACATGGACCTACAGAGAATAATAGACATTGCAGACTCTAAAAGATGGAAGGGTGAGAGTGGGGTGAGGAATAAAATACTATTTGTTAGGTGTTATTTACACTATTGGGGTGATGAGTACACTAAAAGCCCAGGCTTCACCATTAGGCAATATATCTGTGAAACACAACTGCACTTGTATCCCCTACATCTATAAAAATTTTAAAAAGGGGAGAAAACCCTAACCCATTCATGCATTATTAAAATTTAAAATATAAGCCTAAAAGAATGAGGTAGGAATGAGAGGGAATGGGAAGAAATATATTTGAATGCCTTGTAAAGAATAGTTACCTAAAGAATAGTAGATTCATTTACATATATCTTTCTAATCCTTACAAAACCCCTGAAGGTTATGTGTCCTTACATTTATGCTAAGAATATTAGGATACTAAGTTTCAAATATGTAAGTTAACTTGCCTTTGGTAGTATATCCAGGATCCAAAACCAAAGTCCTTTTCTCCACTACATCATTTCTAATGTTGGATCAAATTTGGATATAATTATATAACTAATTGTATGTACTAACATTTGTATGTTCTTGATAACTATACATTATTTGGTTATATTAAATTCTTCAAAATAAAAAATTCTCTCAAATACATTATCTGTCTAGTGCCTATTTCAATAAATGTAATCTGTAAAATAGTGGCTAATGATTATTCTATCAGTCCATTAGCAGGGAATGTTTTTCATTTGTTTGTGAGATCTATAATTTCTTTAATTCGTGTTTTAGTGTTTTGAAGTTCTCCTTGTAAAGGCCATTCTCTTCCTAGGAAAATAGTGGCTGGTAAATAATATAAACATATTTATCAGAATATGTCATGCCAGCTAATTTTTTATTTGAGCTTTCTTTTAATCAGAAAAGAAAAAAGGATAAATCAAGTTAGACTATTGTACAATACAAAAAGTATGACTACTGACATGGTTTGGCTCTGTGTCCCCACCCAAATCTCATCTTTAATTGTAATCCCTGTGTGTCTAGGGAGAGACCTGCTGGGAGGTGGTTGGATCACGGGGGCGGTTTCCCCCATGCTGTTCTTGTGATAATGAGTGAATTCTCATGAGAACTGATGGTTTCAAAGTGTGGCACTTCCTTGCTCTCTCTCTCTCTTGCCTGTTGCCATATAAGATGTGGTTTTCTTCCTCTTCACCTTCCACCATGATTGTAAGTTTCCTGAGGTCTTCCCATCCATGTGAAACTGTGAGTCAATTAAACCTCTTTTCTTTACAAATTACCCAGTCTCAGGTAATATCTTCACAGCAGTATCAGAACGGGCTAATATAGCTACTATGTGTAGTGACTTCTATTTACTTTCTGATATTCCACTCTGTAGCTATAGAACTGCACACAGAAATAGAGCTTCCTGAATAAGTTAAAATTAACCAGTCATCATACTATCATCATGAGGACCCAAGAAGAAGATTTTCTGTTGAGAAAGTTGTGGTCCATATACAGCGTTTCATGAAGGAGAACTAAGTAAATTATTTGGCTCATAAAATGACTAGGAGACAATGCTTTAAAAATAT
Source organism: Papio anubis (assembly GCF_008728515.1). NCBI lineage: Eukaryota > Metazoa > Chordata > Mammalia > Primates > Cercopithecidae > Papio > Papio anubis. Next base: position 78,068,304 of record NC_044982.1, read on the forward strand.
TGAGTAATAACACATATAGTATTTTATAATATGCAGGTGCTCTTACATATAATAATTTCATTTAATTATCACCTGAAATTTATATTCTATTTGTAGAGGTGAAGCAATCCGAATCAGAAAATTTAGAAACTTTTTAAAGGTCAAGTAGATAGTAAATGACCATTATACCACTTGAATCCAAGTCTTTTGGCCAGACTAGATCCTGAACAGTAAGTAATATGGCAGAACCTCCAGATGTACTGATACTGTGCAAACATATTTTGCTGTAAAATATTTTATTTATATTGATTACTCTTAGAAAATTATTCCAAGACTATTAGTTTACATATCAATTCATTGATTCTTTTGTTGAATATTTATTGAGTGCTTACTATATGCCAAGCATTTATACAAACATTAAGAATATAGCAGTGAATACATGAGATCAAAATTCCTGCCTCAAAGAACATACATTTTAATGCAGAGGAGACAGTAAAACAAACAAACAAACAAACAAACAAGGAAATGAGTCCTATTTTTGTATAACATAGAATTTAAAGCCATATTGGATCAACCATTGCAAAATATATAATTGCTTGTCTTTAGTTTCCTAATCTGTAAAACTGGAAATAAAGTCAAAATCATCTCCTTATTTTGCAGAAGAAATAAATTCAGAATTCTTGGAAGATTGAGTAAAGTAATAGAAGCAAAGTTCTAGAAGAATTATTTGCTCACAATATGCCTTTTATAAATGTCAGTTATTATTTATGGGGATGGAGAAGACTTTTTCCTTTTGTTTTCTTTTTCTTTTGATGCTTCAGTCATTCATTCTACACATAAATGAATGTCTAGACAGTTTCCTAGAATATGGTTTCTTCATTCTACTATAACAAAAATATAATGGGCAGTTAGACAGGTAAACAGCATGAACTAGTGTCACAATAAAGGTAATCCACAGGACTATAAAGATATGACACAGAAACTCCTAATTGCCCAGGGAGCTTGTATTAGATTCCTAACACACCGTAATGAAGTATAGTCATGCTCCACTTAATGATGTTTCAGTCAATAATAGACATGACAGTGATCCCATAGATTAAAATGGAGCTGACAAATTTCTATTACCTGATAACTTGTGTTACAGTTGCCTTTAATATTCAGTTCAAGAACATGCTGCACAGGTTTGTATCCTAGGGGCAGTAGGCTCTACTGCACAGCTTAGGTGTGTAGTAGTCTATACTGTTTTGGTTTGTGTAAGTGCTGTACACTGTGGTGCTCACACAATGACGAAATTGTCTAACAGGGCATTTCTCAGAATGTATCTCTATGATTAAGTGATGCATGACTGTAGCACAAATTAGGTGGCTTAAACAACAAAAATTTATTGTCTCACAGTCCTGGAGGTTTGAAGTCTAAAATTAAGGTGTGGGAAGAACTCACACCAGGTTTCTCTTCTAGCCCACAGGGAAATTCTTTCCTGCCTCTTCCTAGCTTCTGGTTATTCACTGACAATTTTTGTGTTCATTGGCTTGTAGATGCATCACTTTAAGCTCTGCATTTGTCACCACATGACGTTTTCCCCATGTGCAACTCTCCTCACTTGGTTGTCTCCTTATAACACCAGCTATATTTGATTAGAAGCTCACCCTATTTCAGTATGACCTCATCTTAATTACATCTGCAAAGACCCTATTTTGAAATAAGGTCACAGTTGCAAGGTACTAAGGGTTTAGATTTCAATGTATCATTTATGTTTTTGAGAAGGGAAGGCACAATTTAACTTGTAACAGAATTTAAGAAGTATTTCTGGGATATGGTATTTAAGTTGATAAATAAAAGTGAAATAATTTTAAACTTTCTCTTTCATATTAAATAATTAGTATATCTGTACTGTTTATTACTAATTATTTTATTCTGTGGATTTTATGATAATTGCCACATTGGGATGATATGGGGTTTAAAGTACAAATGTGTTTGGTTCTTTTTAATAAATTTTATTTTCTGGAGCAATTTCAGGTTCACAGGAAAATTAATCATATTCTCCAATCACCTCCACCAATAACCTTCCCACTGTTAACATCCTACACTATAGCGGCACATTTATCACAATTAATGAACCTACATTGACAAATTATTATCATCCAAAGTCCATAGTTTATGGTAGAGTTTACTCTTTGTGTACATTCTATGAGCTTCAATTAATGTACAATGACATATATCTGCCATTATATCATCATGCATAGTACCTTTACTGCCTCAAAATCCTCTGTGCTCTGTATATTCACCCCTCCCTCCTTGCTAAGACCATGCAACCACTGATCTTTCTTCTGTCTCCACAGTTTTGTCTTTTTCAGATGTCATATAGTTGGAATAATACAATATATAGGCTTTTTAGACTGGCTTTTTTCATTTAGCAGTATGTATTTAAGTCTCCTCTGTATTTTCTCATGTCCTGAAAGCTCATTATCTTTATAGTGCTGAATAATATCCCATTGTCTAATGGACCATAGCTTATTTAAGCACTCACCTACTGAGAGGCACCTTGGTTGCTTAAAAGTTTTGGCAATTTTGAATCAAGCTATGAATATGTGTTTGCAGGTTTTTGTGTGAACATGAGTTTTCAGCTCCTTTAGATAAACACCAAGGAGTTTAGATAAATAAATATCAAGTGCTGGATCACAGAGTAAGAGTCTGCTCAGTTTTGTAAAATAATTTTCAAACTGTCTTCCAAAGTGGCTGTACCGTTTTGCATTTTCACCAGCAATGAATGAAAGCTCCTGTTGTTCCACATCAACTTTGGCATTTAAGGTTTTCAGTTTTGAATTCTTGCCATTCCAATAGGCATGTAATGGTATCTCATTTTTGTTGTAATTTGTAATTTCCTAGTGACATATGGTGTTGAACATCTTTTTATATGCTTACTTGTTATACGTATATCTTCTTTTGTGTGGTGTCTATTCAAGTTTTTGCCTGTTTTAAAATTGGGTGACATATCTTATTATTGCTGAGTTTTTTGAATTTTTTCTTTAGTTCAGATAGCTGCCCTTTATCAGATGTGCTCTTTGCAAATATTTCCTTCAAGTCTGTAGCTTGTTTTCTCTATCTTTTGATTTGTGTGTGTTTACAATGCATATTATAAAGACATTTCTGACATTATATAGCACGTATAATTTTCTTTATTTTTGAGAGGAAGAATCATTACACTATAAAGTGGTCTGGAAAATTACATTTTGTGTGTTAATGTATTCAAGCAGCAATTTTGAGAAAATACATATAACATCTAAATTATATTTAAAATTTAATATTTTCTTAATTCTTGAAAACTAGTGAATATATAGAATTCAAGCAAATAAAAGTACTACATATCAGAATTAAAGTAGCTATTAAAATAATAAGAAAGATGATACTTTTAAAATGTAGAATATATTTAAATTAAGTTACAATGAGGAAAATAAAGTATCAATGCAAACGAGAGAAAAAATGTGTTCAGGTAGTCAATGGAAGGATATTTGAAAACTGCTTTTATTTGTGAAAATGTATGGGGCATGTGATACATTTTTTACAGGTATATAATGCATGGTGATTACGTTGGGATATTTAGGGTGCCTATACCCTGAGTACAATACATGTTTTAAGTATAGTCTTCCTACTCTGCTATCAAACAGTGAATTTGTTCCTTCTAGTTCACTGTGTAGTTTTATCCTTTAGCCCACTTCTCTTGATTTCCCCCCATCTCAACTCACCCTTCCCAGTCTTTGTTATCTATTTTCACACACCATATGTCTATGTGTTTAAATTTTTAAACACCCACATATAAGTGAGAACATAAGATATTTGGCTTTTCTTGCTTGGCTTATTTTACTTAAGATAATGATTTCTAATTCCAGCCGGGTTGCTTCAAATGACAGGATGTCATTCTTTTTTATGGCTGAATAGTATTCCATTATGTATCTATACCATGTTTTCTTCATGCATTTCTCCACTGATGGATACTTAGTTTGGTTCCTTATCTTTGCTATTGTGAAGAGTGTCGTAGTAAATATGAAAGTGCCGCTATAACTTTGATATATTGATTTATTTTCCTTTGGGTAGATATCTAGCAGTGGAATTGCGAGATCAAATGAAAATTGTGTTTCAGTTTTTCGCAAAATTTCATACCATTTCTGTAGGGGCTGTACTAGCTTGCATTCTCTCTAATGGTATATAACAATTTCCTTTACTCTGCATCCTCACCAAGATATCTGATAACTTTCAAGTCTCCTTTTTCTTGGATAATTATTTCCACCCTCACCAAAACTTATTGGAGTTTCCAATGAATTATATTAGATAAGCAGCAGGTCTAATCCTTATCTTGCTCACTTTCTAAGGCACCAATTTATAGAGAACTAACAAAAGGAAAGACACTAGATGAAAAAGAAATAATATATGTTAGACCATCATAAACCACTGAAGCTTGAATATATGGATAAAACTGCAGAACAAAATACTAACCCATTTTATGCATCTAAAAGAACATTGTAAAATAAAAAGGAAATATTAGATTCAAAGGTTATACTCAGCATAATAATGTGAAACACAGTGTAATCTCCATGAAAGCCTTGGAATAATAAACTAACAGTTATTCCCATTACTATTGTCGACATCTCATTAATTGCATATCTTGATATCCCTTAGAAAAGGTGAAAATCCCCTGACAATACCTTGGCAATGAGTAAGTGCAGCCAACCCCGAAGGAATTAAGATAAGATGAGAAAAGGTTACAAGAATAGATCTCTTGAGCCCAACTGAAAAACTAAATTCATTTACTGAGCTGCAATAAGCTTACAGGAATAAACAAAGCAATCTGAAAAGCAGAATAAAAAAATCTGGAGACATAAAAGTCAAGATGACACAGAAATTCCCTGAGCTATGAAACAAATTTCCTACACATTCTGTCATTGATGGGTACAAGGAATTCCGTTTGAAAAAGTGTATTAGCTTTGTTTACACTCGTGGTGCCAAAGTCACTTTTCTATAGGGAGGCTTATCACCAATGATGGGGCAAAAAGTGAATCTGCCTATTAAAAAATAATAACTACACTGAGTTTATACAAATATATTCATTTTCACTTTGTAGAAGTATAATCATTACTAAGTAAAATGTATACATGTTATTCAAGCATAGATCACATATGTATATAAAGTGTATACTTTATGCATACACGTATATGTGTGTGTGTACATACACAGTATTATTTCTCTATGATAAGGAAACTGAAATTTCCATTTTCTTTAGGAATCTATTGTATATGAAGCCTGAGCACTTTTGGAATTTAGGACTGAGACTATAGCGTCAAATAGTCAAGGAGTACGATGAGAGCTGGGGTAAGAATATTCAGATTATTTAATGGGTTATTCTCTACCACTTTCGGAAAAGAAGTAATCAAAGAGATTTGTATGTGAGAAAATGTATAATACAGATCCTACTGAGCAAAAATAAATCACCCAATTTTCAGCAGTGACCTAGTCATTTTCAAAATAGTAGTGTTATGCCTCGGTAATACTTAGAAAGGCAGCTACTGTTCAATAGTATCAAAACAGTACTATTAGTTGAAATCACTTTAATTGTGAAAAATTATATAAATCCAGAGATTTTCTTTGAAATATAGTTCCATGTGTGTAGGTTTTAAAAGACTGGGTTCCTGTGTGACTCAAGTATAAAAGCAAATGCATATCAGATTTTACAATTCACATATTCTTATAAAGATGGATAGAAATTAATGCTTTATGTAAAATGTATTACGTTTTATTTTTCATAGATAGGAATATTTTTGTAAAGTGAGTTTTCACATCTTCATTTTTTAAAATACATCTAATTGTTCACGGAATTTTAAAGAATTTAGCACGCCAGACATTCTGCTACATAATCTCTTTCATTATTTTTTTCCAAACACTGCTGCATTTTCTAATTATAATATGTCTGACAAACTTGTGCATCACTGCAGTGCCTACAGGACCTTAGCAACATGCATTGGACACTGCTGGACGGCAGATCCTGAAGGTGCTCAGTGATGACTTCTTGATTCAAATGGTAGGAAAAACTTTAGAAAAAAGACCTATAACCACAATTGTGTTCATAACAATTACAATAATGATCTTCACTATTAGACCTATGTACTAAAAATGATCATAATCTGCCTCTTCTAACAACTGAAGTCAGTGGACCTGTTTTGCTTTTCTTTATAGCTCCATGAAGTTCGTAAAACCATGCCTTAAGAGATTTATGAAGCAATGTGGGATCTGGCTTTAAGTCTTACGTTATGATCATCTGCTTGGTCCTCTGGTCTCTAGATTGTACTGTGGTTCCGGAGTCCTTTATTGTTCTATTTGGTTTTACTCCCATTCTAGTTCTGTAAGAATTGAGAACTCTGCCTTGTTTCCTTGAAGCTACTTTACAGGTAGAACCCATTCTTGAACTTTAGCCTAGCAGCTGGACCATTGTTAGTCACTGAGTCAATATTTTATGTCTAAATCAATACATTTTTCAATCTCTAAGTAGGATTTGTTCTTAAAATTTCCTTGGTTCCGTAACAGATTCTCCCTTCATATTTTCTTAAAAAAAATCTTTCAGGCTAAATACTAATCTGTTGTAATACCCTTGGAACACTATATTGTGCCTGACTGGAGCAGATGACCTTGAATTATGACTGAGTTTGTTAGCTCAGAGCTTTGCCTCCCCAGGGAGCAAGTCTCATTTCAGATTTTATTTAGCAGGTAGTCTTTTCTTTTCAACTGCAGGTAGTGGAATTATGACTGAATCCATGCTGAGATAATTTCCTCAGTCTCAGCATAATTTGGGCTTGAATTAAGGTTAACAATCATCCATCCTTAGCCAGATTTCTGTCACAACTCCTAAGTTGCCTACTTAGAACTCAAAGCTGTCTGGCTAATTCCTAAGTATGAACCTTGAAGAAGCCAACCATTTGCTAACCAGCATTCCAAATCAGATTCTTAGACATCTACTTTTAAAGTTGCTGCCATCTCACAGCAACTCTGCTACTGTTGATTTATTTTCACAGTCCTAACTTGCTTAGATCTTATCTGAATCTCACCTTTATTTCACTCCGGTCTTCTAACCAGATCCCTCTAGGGCCCATTAGTTATCCTAAGATTTTAACTTGTCCATTTTGAAGACGAAGGACTGCTTCAGCTATGGTATGCCTACCTACCTCCAACAAGTCATTGCCTACACTGCTTTACTGACCAGATTGCCATGTCTTATAAAGATTCCACCAGGAATTCAGAAGTATCGATTTAGCAACAGAGCTGGAGGGCTATTGCAAAGATTACAATTCATACCTCTGAAGCTAACAGATCTTAACATGAATCCAAAATACTGACACCCTCCGGCTTTGCCTGTGGAGTGAGTGAGGAAGGTGTAGCAGAGGTGCAGTAGCCATAAGGAAGAGAAAAGAAGGTCCTCTATTTTGTACTTTCTCTCCTCCCCACTCTCCCATTTCTCTCATTATACACCATCTTACTATTACCACCCAGCCACTAGGATGAGAGGTGTGAAATAAGATTGTACTCAATGCTGGAATAGTTGGTTATCAGTGATGAAGTCTAGAGGTGGCTCTCCATGAAGGGCTTATTGTAGCTAGGACACATAGCAGCACAACTATGGAAGCAGTAAAGGAATGGCACAGACAGCAGTTCTAGGAAGCTGCTGAATTTGAAGCGTGTGAATATTCTTTTTAGCTCTGCACTATCATTCACCAAATCATTTGCCAGATGATAAGAAAAATTAATCGCTTTGGGCTCATGTGGCTTCAAGTACAAAATAAAATGTAGAGTTGAGGTTACTGAAAGCAACTATGAGAGGATTTTATAACATTATATTTTAACCCAAAAACATTAAGACTGATCTTAGGTGGTATCAGCAAGAAGACTTCTAGTAACCCTCCATGGCAACAATAATTTGCAACCATCTATAGACAAAAGTGCCTCTATGGAAGCTTTGAGATCCTGATAAGAGGCTGAGAAACATGGGTAGAATCCAAGACTGAGGAAGGTTATTTGAGAAGTCAGGCTCATACCAGGTAGTAGGCTTGCCAACAGTGGTCCTGGCTAGAAACCTGGAAGCAACCCATCTCCCGATGGACTCAGCTCCAGTTCCCATTTGGTTGTGATCCTACAGCTACCCCTTATCCACCAAGGGACCCGGGAGAAGCAACACCCATCTGTATCCTGGTAACTGGCCCATAGGCTGTAGACTTAACTGTGAATCCTGAAGTGACCTTGTAACTGATATCCAGCCCTGCTCTATCACCAGTTCAAAGTCATCCTGCCTACACAGGGGCAGCCAGACATACCCCTTCATGATGCTGGTAACAGGCTCATTGGCTGTGTACTGGACTGCAGATCCTGAAGCAGCCCTGTGTCCTGGCCCTAATAGCCACATGACTCATCTCCAGCCATTCGATATTACTATAAGTGTAAATGAATAATATTATCCAATCAAAAGACATATAGAGTGGCTAAATAATAAAAACAAAACAAACAAAATTATATTCTGCCTACAAGAGATGCACTTCAGCTTCAAGGACTCACATAAGCTGAAAGCAAAATGATGGAAAAGATATTCCACACAAATGGTAACCAAAAGAGAGGAGGAATAGCTATACTTATATCAGATAAATAAATTTGTCAAAACTGTGATAAGAGACAAATAAGGTTATAATTATATAATAAAAATGTCAATTCATCAAGAGGATGTAAAAATTATAAATAAATATGTATCCAACATTAGCAACCTTAAATTTTATATGAAGCAAATGTTAACAGAACTGAAGGGAGAAATAGAAACAATAATAGTATGGGACTTCAATACCCTACTTTCTCTCTTGCTTTTCTTTTTCCTTTTTGAGACAGGGTCTTACCCTGTCACCCAGGCTGTAATGCAGTGGCACGAACAGAGCTCACTGCAACTTTGACCATCTGGGCCCAAGTGATCCTCCCACTTCAGCTTCTGAGGTGGAAGCTTATTGTGCACCACCACACCTGGCTAATTTTTTCATTTTTTGTAGAGATGGGATCTCACTATGTTGCCCAGTCTGATCTTGAACTCCTGATGTCAAGCGATCTGCCCACCTTAGCCTCCCAAAGTGCTGGGATTACATGCATGAGCTCACTTTCAACAATATATAGATCATCTAGACAGAAAGTTAATAGGGAAAGTTAGACTTGAACTAACTTTAGACCAAATGGATTTGATAAACATACACATCACATTTCATCCAACAGCAGCAGGATATACATTTTTTCTCAAGCAGACACAAAACATTCTCCAGGATAGATTATGTTAGGCCACAGAACATGCCTTAACAAATTAAAAAATTAACATCATATCAAGTATAGTTTCTGACTATAATAGCATTTAACTAGAAATCAATAATGAATAAAATTGGAAAACATATAAACATATAGAAATTAAGGAACATCCTTCTGTATGACTGATGAGACAAAGAATAAATGAGTAGGGAAATAAATACACTGAGACAAATAAATATGGAAACACAACATACAAAGCTTATGGAATAGCAAAAGCATGTTTAAGAGGGAGGTTTATACTTATAAATGGATACATTAAAAAATACCTCAAACAACCTAACTTTAGTCTTAAGAAACTAGAACAAAGAACACACTAAGCTCAAAGTTAGCAGAAGGTAAAGAATAACAAAGATTAAAACAGGAATAAATGAAATAGGCACTGAAATCTTTAGCTAGACCAAGGAAGGAGTGAAGGTTAAAATAAAATAAAGTATAAAATGAAAGAGGAGGCATTTTTGTGATACCACAGAAATACAAAGACTCATAAGAGATTACTGTGAACAATTATATGCTGACAAATTGCATAAACTGGATCAAATGGATCAATCCCTTGAAATATATAGCCTACAAACACTGAATCATGAAGAAATATAAAATCTGCATGGAATAATAACAGAAAATGAAATCAGTAATAAAAAATCTCCCAACAAAGCAAAGCCCAGGGCCAGATGCCTTCACTGGTGAATTCTACCAAACATTTTAAAAATAAGTAATATTAACCCTCCTTAACAAAATAAAATTACAGACCATGATGTCTGATGAACACAGATGAAAAAATCCTCAACAAAATACTAGCAAATCAAATCCAACAGCACATTAAAAGGATCATACAACATGATCAAGCAGGATTTATCCTTGGTATTCAAGGACGGTTTCATATACACAAATCAATAAATGTAAATCATCAAATTAATAGAATGAATGATAAAAATTATATAATCATCTCAATAGATCCAGAAAAACAATTTGACAAAATTCTACATACTTTTATATTGAAAGCTCTCCACAAATTAGGTATAGAAGGAAGGTACCTCAACATAATGAAGGTTCTGTCTGAGAAACCTACAACTAACATCATGCTCAATGGTTCCACTAAGACCTGGAACAAGACAAGAATGCTCACTCTTGTTGCTTCTATTCGGTATAGTATTGACGGTCTTAGCCAGAGCAATTAGGTAAGAAAAAAAATAAAGGTGTTCAAATAAAAAAGAAAGAAGTAAAATTATCTTTCTTTGCAGGTTATATCATCTTATATAGAGAGAAACCTAAAGACTTCACCAAAATACTGTTAAAACTAATAGACATTTCAGTAAAGTTGGAGGATATAAAATCAACCTACAAAAATCAGTTGCATTTCCACACTCCAGCAAAAACCTATCCAAAAAGGAAATTAAGAATACCATCCCATTCACAATAGCAACAAAAATAATAAAATACTTGGGAATAAATTTAACCAAGGAGGTGAAAGACTTGGGCACTGAAAACTATAAAATATTGTTAACAAGTTGAAGAAGACACAAATAAATAAAAAGATATCTTGTGTTCTTCAATTAGAAGAAGTAATATTGTCACAATGTCTATACCACCAAAAGTGTTTTGCAGATTTAATACAGTGTCTATTAAAATCTCAATTGCATTTTATTCACAGAAATAGAAAAGAAATCCTGAAATTCATGTGTAACCACAAAAAAACTTTTAACAACTAAAGCAATCTGGATCAAGAAGTACAAACCTGGAGGCATTATAATTTCTGATTTCAAAATGTATTACAAAGCTATAGTCACCAAATGACATGGTATGGCATTAAAAAGGCAGACACATTGTCAAGCTGAACAGAACAGACAGCCCAGAAATAAACTCACATATATGAGGTCAACTAATTTCCCACGAACTTGCCAAAAATACCAATAGTGAAAGGAAAGTATCTCCAATAAATGATGTTGGGAAAATTGAATATACACATACAAAAGAATGAAGCTGGACCTTATCTTACACCATACACAAAAATTAATTCAAAATTGATTAAAGACCTAAAGATAAAACTGAAACTGTACAACTCTTAGAAGAAAACATGGGGTGAAAGTTCCTTGACACTGATTTTGGCAATGACTTTTTGGGATATGACATCAAAAGCACAGGCAGTAAAAGCAAAAATAAACAAATGGGACTATATGAAACAAAATAGTTTCTGAAAAGCAAAAGAAACTCAATCTAATGAAAAGGCAATCTATGGAATAAAAAATTTGCAAACTGTATCTCTAATAAAAAATTTGATAGTCAAAATGTATAAGAAACATATAAATTCATAGCAAAAACCAAGTAACATGATTAAAAAATGGGCAAAGGACTTGAACAGACATTTTTACAAAGATGATAGAAAAATGGCTTTTGGGTAATGAATGGGTTCTCAACATCACTAATTATCAAGGAAATACAAATCTACACTACAATGAGCTATCAGTTCACATCTGTTAGGATAGTTATTAAAAATATAAGAAGTAAGTGTTGGTGGATATGTGGAGAAAAGGGAACACGTGTACACTGTTGGTGGAAGTGTATATTGGACAGTCATTATGGAAATCAGTATGGAGAATTTAATAGTAGCGCATACATATAATTTTGCAATCTCACTTCTTGGTATATTTCCGAAGGAAATAATATCACTATCTGAAAAGGTTCTGTGTATTTGCAGATTCACTGAAGAGTTATTCACAATAATCAAGATACAGAAATAATATATGAGTCTGTCTACTGATGAATGGATAAAGAATATATATATATATATGCGTGTGTGTATGTGTGTGTATGTATGAATATATTTATATATAGATATATGTATGTGTGTATGCACCTATATATGTACACACTATATGCATATATATATATACACACACTCACGCATACACACACACAAAGTAGAAAATTATTTAGCCTTAACAAAGAGGCAAATCTTGTCATTTATGACAACATGGACGACTCTGGAGGACATTAAACTAAGGGTAATAAGTTTGACACAGAAAGACGATATATGATTTTACATATATGTGGAAGCTAAAAAAGTCAAACTAATAGAAGTAGGGAATAGAAAGGTGGCTGCCAGTAGCTTGGGGGGATGAGGAGTGGAAAGACATTAGTCAAAAGGTATAAACATTTATTATAAAATAAGTAAGTGCTGGAGACCTAATGTACAACATGGTGACTATAGTTAATACTAATGTATTGTAGACTTGAAATTTGCAAAGAGAGTAGATTTAACATGCTCTCTCCACACAGACACAATGGTAAGTATGTGAGGTAGTGGATATATTAATTAGTTTGAGTATTTCAAAAATTTCACAATATACATGTATATTACAGTATGTTTTACATGTTAAAGATATACAATTTGTATATGTTAATCATATCTTAATAGGCCTAAAAATACTGGTATTATTTAAATTTATTAATTAAATCTAGGAAACTATTTTCTAAAGGATGAGCTATGTTTTCTTTCTGCAAATATGGGAAATAGTAATGGGGGAGGTAGATTGATTTTGCTCCCTGCTCCCAGTGTTGCAAAGGGATAGAGAATTAATTAACTAAAGCCTACACAAAGGGGTGCCTAATATACTCCCAACCTCACTTTTACTCTCAGTAGTCATATATATAAAACTTGGAAATGGGCACAAGAAAGTTGGTCTAGCTGGCAGTTCTTGATTAATTTGGTGGATTTGGTGAATATGTGGGCTTTAACATCAGTGGCTAATTTGAATATGTTTGAGAAAACTTTAGGAAGTATATGCATTCAGTTACCTTCTGTTAGTTACATCAGGTTTTTAATGTGCTTTTCTCCAACAATAATAGTTTTTGATAATACAAATAATTCAGGCATTAGATTCATGTACGTGTAATATATTAATAAAAACAACTAAATAATTCTTAAATTACATTTAGTGTTATCTTTTGAAGTCTTTAGGGAAATATGTTCAAAATAAGGCTAATCATTTTTATCTCAACATTCAACTATGAAATATTGTATTTGATAACCTAAAACAAATCATTTCAGTATCGGCTGCTTTAGTGGTTGTTACAAGCTTCCATCTGGTGAAACAGCAGCCCCAACTGGACAGATGTTTTAAATTTCTCATCAGGGAACAATAATCTTAATATCCACGTCACAGCTACTTGGCATGGAGCAAGTGTTATCTTTGGCTAGATTCTTTCATGTCCATCTGCTAGGCTGGCCAGTTGCCTGCTCACAAGTTGGTCAAGTCTTTGCCACGAGACATAGGTTTCAACTTTGAGAGCATTTACATGGAAACCTTGAATTTGAGTAAAAGAAAACATCATCCCAATACTGGGCCATTTTCTATTAAGTGGTATCATATATTTTCATCCTCTATTTTAACTTAGATTCATTCTATGGGTATATATTTCTTTACGTACTTTTCTTCCCATTTGAAAACATGATCAAGCCTATTTTTGAACTTAATGTCTCTAACCACAGTATCAATAAGCAATTTAAGAATGAATAACCTATCCATTTGGAGGTTACTGTTTTCATTAGGAAGTCATTTACAGAAGCTATGCCTATGAAATTGACCAATCTACCAACTAGCCACGCATAAAGTAATAACTTCCTGTTTCAAATGTCAGTAATTTAACAATACCTAGATGCTCTTACATATTAAACTAACAGGAAGCAATACCTTTGTGTAGTAAGAAAAGTAATTGTTGTAAAGTTCATAAATTTGGCTTACAGCTCATGAGTTTTGGAAATACCATAAAATTTTCATTGTGAATCTAATTATTTAAGACAGAATTTGAAGAAGCTCGATTATCTAATTTTCATTCCAAAGTGAATTACAACATACAAATTAGAAACTCAGAATAAAGGTAAGGTAGAACAAAGGGTATTAGTTCTTCTGTTTTTACCATTGAGACTGGCAAAGATGTGAAAAGAAGCTGGATGCAGATCTATCCAATATCACTCCTATTGTCTCATAGTCCAAACAGCTCTATTATGCTCTTGATCATCCAAAGGATATATTTGATAGCCTTCTTTTCTTCTCAAGCTTGTATGGGGGTAACTAAGGTCTTGAAAATATGTACAAGGCACAAATGGGAAGAAAAATAACATTTAAAACTCAAGAATGAATGCCTTATTCTTATAATGGAAGTACGTATTGTATTTGTGGTATTTTAAAACTAAACTCTTCATATTGTAACTAATACAATATTAGTTAATCAGAATTCTTAAGGAATAAAACATTCTTTGCAATTTCGTTTTCTGGTGAGTTGAGGGCTTTCTAACGGAAACTCTTCATGTTTTAAATGTTCCAAAATGTTATTATTCTACTTTTTGCCTTAATAAGAGTAAAGTGAAGATGATGTAAGCATTCTCTAATTTGGGAGGAGGTTATAGAACAGCCTGGTTCTTAATTTAAATTACCGTTATAACATATGTGGAGTAGATAAATGATTCATTTTAATTTGAACTAAATCTTAAACGGTCACATTTTTTGCTAGATTTTAAGTTTATCTTATACCTATTTTTCTTTTAAATATTTTGCAAATATGACTTGATGTTCTAATTCTGTTTAACTGAGTTATCACTGAACTTTTCATAGAAATGTCATTGAGACTGTTAAATTTAAAGAAATAACTTTCCTTTTACCTTTCAAAATATTTTTATATGCCAATGTAATCCATTCTACTTCGTCTTAAAATGTATAAACACTCAAAATAGAAAATTTTCAAATAGGCTTTAGAGGACCATGTAAGATTCAATCTAGTTTAAAAACAATTTTAATATAGTAATAATTAAGATGGAAGTGTAAAGGAATCTGTTTCGTTTAAACTGTTTAACAAAAATATATTCTCCAGAATTTTAAGGCAACATTATTACTAGTCATTTTTTATAATAATGCCATATTATGTATTTAGGAAGATATTTGACAATTCCTTGTGCCATTTGCTGAGAAAAATGTGAATTGATAAAATAGAATGCTATATATATTTTAAAAAATATTTGCCTGTCAGTAACTTAGACATTTCTCTATATAGGGAACTAATTAAATACTGAAATAAAAAGCACATGCTCTAATACACGTAGAATGAATATTTTAGTTCTGGATGAAAAATAAGATTCTCTGAAAAATATGACAGGATTTTGAGGAGAAAAAAAGTACACCTCTTATTTAAAGGTGAAAAATTGTTGTTTATTAAACAGATTGCATATAGACAAAAAAAAAAAAGCTGCCTTATATGCCAGCTTTCTATCTATAAGTAGTAACACATTCACCTAAGAATAATAAATTTTATTTTTTAAATAATATTCTCCCCAAATCCATTGTGTCAATAATTTCAGGTTCCATTATGAGTAATTTATTCTACAAATTATGAATTATCCCTCTGATAATTGTTGGGTCCTTCATAGAGATGTAAAAAATTTGTTTTCATTGTTCTTCCTAAAAAGATTTTAGTATTTAAAGTCCTGCATTATTACATGACCCTTCAACATTTTCTTCATTCAGCTAAAGATTCTAGTTTTATTCTGTGTTGTTTGTTTTTATGAATGTTATTTTCTTTCTCTCAGTTTATTTTCTATTCTGTAATTTTCATAATATCCCTTTGGTTACAAGCTTGAGAACTAGATGCAGGTTTCCACTGATGATCAAAAGTCATTTTGTTATCACTTTGACTCCAGATATTACACTGTTGTGTGTGCAGGCAATTAGCTTGAAATTTAATTAGCTAACTTTTTATCAGGGAAGTGGTTGAAAATGGCAAAGGAAAAGGTTGCCATGTAAATTTCAATTGTTAATGGGGACAAATAACAGACAAAAATGGATGGTGCTTCCTAAAGTTTGAATTCATTTTAAAAATTAGTATTATCCAAGACATTTTTGAATAAAATGAAAAGTAAATACAAAGCTTTTCCAGAGGCTATCAGTGCTTTATTTTAGGGGGGTGGTGATGGTGGATAAATTTAGTTTATTTATTTCACGAGTAGCTAATGATTATAAGGAATTAACTAACTTTCTTTAAGACATATGCCAGAAATGACATGTTCATGAGGAAATGAAAATTTCTTTTGTTTGAATCTTTAATTTGGTTTAGTTTAGCTTAGTTTAAGGTTGAGATATGATAATCATTCTTTATAGTTATATGACATCCATGAATAATTAGAAAGATGAAAAATTAAATGTCTATGTACACAATACTAATATCTAGCTTGCATATTGTATATTATATATTTTACTCAAGTAACTACACACATTCATTCATAAGATGGTGTTTACATGGTAGTATGAGTTTTGACTCTCAGTTCTTTTACTCCAGTGACACTGCTGAACAAGATTGACATATGACAGGTCTGAAAAAGTCTACTCCCCTAAACAAAACCATGCATTTTATGTGTTAGCCATGCATTTTATATGTCAACAAAGCAGTTGTATGTGTCTCAGATCTGTTGTTTTCTACCACACGGAGCAACTGATTGATCATCCTCAATACAAATGACAAGAGGAACAAGTAAAAGTTATATCCTTATCTCATGGTCACTGTCAAAGAAACTTGTGCCTAAAATTTCTGTTTGTTGATACCAAATGCAAAGGTATTATTATGAGACTACATGTGGCAGCATTGATAGCTGTTAGTGCTGATGGCTGTGGAACAGTATTTGTTCTAGGTTAGCAATATGGGAATGCCTTGTCAGTGGAAGCTGAGTCATGGTGCTTTTCAGAATAAGTGTAGCTTCCTGCATTGTAAGGCATAAAATAGTTCAACAAATTTTAGCTATTCTCTTACAATTCTGCCTCATAAGGGTAGCATCTTTGTCTATTCAATTGTACAAAGAAAGTAGAAGTACGCTATAAATATTGGATACATAAATAAATCGTATGTATTAAACCCTTCAAAAATATCACTTAAACACAATGTTTCTACCTAATATGCCATTTGTGGAATATAAATTTGACTATGTATGCAAGAATATGCCAAATAGCACTTCTATTTCTCTTTTTGCTGTGGTCCCAAGAAAATAGACAGGCTAACTATCCTTATATTCCAATTAAGATGCTAGATCATATAAGCAAGAGTAGTAGAAGAGGTCTTCCAAAATTTTAACCATTAACTGAGAGTGTATCTTCAGCATACAAGAGACTGAGAGAAGAGTTGGAAAGTTGAGATTTTTTTAGAGGGATTTGTGCTATAGATCTCCTACATCCTAATGTATCCACGGTATAGTGGAGCAGTGACAGATGCTTTCTTCTCAATTCAAATCAAGATAGCAGAACATTAGTGGGATTACTTGAACAGCTGATGTAGCCTCTGGAATTTGGGGCACAACAGATGGACTAGCCAATGACACATGCTGGACAAAATATCTGCAGGTGAGTAGCTGACTAAAGTGGTCTGTGGTAGACAAATAGAGGGGTGCGTTTGGAAAGTTATTGCATTCTTACGGTTACGAGGTCAAATATATTTGCTTGTGTTGATGAAATATGGACCAAGCAAGCAATACGTTCAGTCTCAGGTCATTATAATTGGTCCATAAAAGGGTGAAAAAAGAAGGGGAATGAGAACAAGAAGGAAAGGGACTGGAATTAATCCTGGATGCCTAGAAGCTGTGTGAGGACTGTGTTGAAAAGATGCATTTTGCCCTGTATCAAGAAAGGTATGGTGAGAGATCCTTAGTTATATGCTCACTGAAAAACCCATAAAGACCCCAGGAGAGCAAAACTCAGCCTTAAACATCTACCAGGGACAGAGGAAGTTAATACAAAATTGCTTTACATTACAGATGCTTCCTGCCCTAATATTTATTTTCCTTCTCCCCATACACAACTCCTACTCTAGAGGGGGCAAGTATTAAGGCTTGCTAGCAGGAAGATGTAATGTCTACAAGGGCAACGGCTAGAAAATAAATATTCCAGTTTCAGGGACTCTTCTAAGTGCTGCACTCTCTCTCTTTCTAACTCACTTAACCCAGACAATAACCCAATATGAGTACCTATTTTCCCAAGATCATAGAGTTAGTAAATTTCAGAACTGGGATTCCTTCCCAGGTGTTCCCAGGTGATCTGATTCATATCAGTACCTTGCTAAAGTATCTCTGCTTGTAACACACATCTCAGTTCACCTCAATTACAACCCTAAGGAAGTAAAAGTTGATCTGTGCTCACTTTCTTCTGCAAATTCCACACCTGAAGCAGGTCAGAGCTGGAGTAGAGAAATGTGAATCTTAAATGGGAATTCAGAAGTTTGACTATTACATGGAATTTCAAGTCCTAACTATTTATGCGAGGTTATTTTTTTTATCAATAGAATTCACAGGCCAACTTTTTATTTACCAAGAGTTACCAGAAATGCCAATAGAACATGTCCACAATTTTATCCAAATGGCAGATAACCATTAACCCTAAAAATGGTTTTGCATGGGTATGTTGGTAGTTGTAGTGTATTTTCACACTGCTATACAGAACTACCTGAGACTTGGTAATTTATAAAGAAAAGAGGTATAATTGATTAACAGTTCCACATGGCTAAGGAGGCCTCAGGAAACTTACAATAATGGTGGAAGGCAAAGGGGAAGCAAGGTACATCTTACATGGCAGCAGGAGAGACAGCACCCCCACACCCCCAACCACACACATGCACACACACACACACAGAGGAACCACCACACACTTTTAAACCATTATGTCTCATGAGAACTCACTACTATAATGAGAACAGCGTGGGGAATACGACTCCCATGATCCAACCACCTCCCACCAGGTTCCTACCTTGACACATGGGGATTATAATTGGAGATGAGATTTGATTTGAGTGGGACACAGCCAAACCATATCAGTAGGCCAGGTAAGAATTAGCATTGCTTTCTGATTGCACATGAGAAGTTCCACTTGTTCATTGTGTCCATTACTCTAAGTATGTGTATATGTAAGTTGAATTATATATCCAAATTTGAGTAGCTAACTACAAACCAGGAAACTATTATGTATATTGACAATACAATTAAGTGATGGCTCTAAATGAAACAGATAAAACCAAGTGAGGTGGGAAGTTGGATTCCATTGCAGAGGTGGGGCTTGGACACTGGACCAGGTTGAGGACTAGCTGAAACAGAGAAAAGGCAAAATCCCCTCTCTGTGAGACACATCCACCAGTGTGCCATGTCAGTTTACCTTTGCCATGGCAACTCCCCAAGTTACTGCTGTTTTCCATGGCAATGATCTGATGATCTGAAAGTTACCACCCTTTTAAAGAAATCTTTGCATTATCTGTCCCTTACTTTGCATACAATTAAAGTGGGTATAAATATGACTGCAGAACTGTCTGCGAGTTGCTGCTACTCTGGGAACACTACCTGTTGGCCCTGCTTTGCAAGGAGCAGTACCTCTGCTACTACTGTATACTTCTTTAACTGTATACAGTTAAAGTTGCTGTCTAACATCACCAGCTCGCACTTGAATTCTTTCCTGGATGAAGCCGATAACTCTTCTGGCTAAGCCCCAGTTTTGGACCACGTCTGCCTTGCACCCTCTGGCTACCATTAAAGGATGAAGAAAGCCAGAGAGGTGGTAATTGGAGAGAGACAGAGATGTGGCAGTAGGTAGGACAGACAGACAGACAGTGAGAAGAGGCTAGACAGTGGTCAATGGGATGTGAGATAGTAAGAAGCAGCAATTGGCCAGAGAAAGCTAGAAGGTGATCAAAATCTGCAGAGTTATGCACTGAGATTGCAACAATAAGGAGCTACTAACACTACAGAGCTGTAACACTAGTCAAAGTCTCTTTTAAGAACCATCATCATTCCTGGTGGGCAGTGGAATCATAGCATTGCCACCTCATGTGGGAGCTGCTGCTCCTACCAGCAGGCAGGCAGGCAGCTGGTCTCCACACTGTCTCCCAACTCCCACTGTGGCTGTCAATCCCTCCCAAGCTGAGAAAACCTGCAGAGACCTTCACCTGGGTCCCATGTGGAAGATGGTCACCCTCATTTGGCTCCTGTGGATGGGTGAGTGTCCTCTCTGCTTTTCACTCTCCCACAATATTTCGTATGCTATAGAATAAAACCCTTCAGCTAAGTGCTCAATGTCCCCTATTGTTTGAGTGCCCCAAGGACATCCTTGTTTGTTTAAGATAGGACAATTTGTTGTCAGAAGTCCCTCATTGTGTTGACTCTGGAACAACAAAGCCACATTGTTCTGTGGTCCCAACCAGGCCTTTTGGGTTCACTGTGGTCCACACCTGTGTGCTCCAGAGTTTTCAGCATTTGGTTGGCTCCTGGACACTTCCAAGTTTCTGGCATGTGATGTGGGGACCCTCGGTTGCTACCCGGGTACTCCAGGGTTTTGGCATTTGGTATTGTTGGCTGCCTTCCCCCGTCCCCCTTATGCTTGGGGTTTTTGGCATTACCATTCCTTCTAGGACTGAGGGTTGAAGGCCTGCCCTAGGTGTCTCTTAGTCTTGTCTTTTCTTGTTTTCTGCTCTAAAGTTATTTTCTGTAACAGCACTACCTTTTCTTGTCACCTTCTACATTTTGCTTAATAAAAATATTTCTTTCGTCACACTTAGATCACTGGCAAAAGCTTATAATACACTTTAGTAACATCCTGTTACCTATATTTATATCTTCTCTGCAAGAAGTGAGAAGCTTAAGGGGAAAAATAGCAAGGGTGTAGTTGCTTTTCCTCTCACTAGACCTAGAAACACTTCTGTGTCCAGTAGATATCCTTGTTAGACACGGGGACAATGATGGGCATCCCAGGGGACTCATCACTAGGGTGTCCTTCAGGCTTTTGAAGCATATTCAAATTTGGCTTGAAGAAAATGAAACTCATTTTCTATTCCAACACTATTTAGGTTCAATACAAATTAGAAAACCAACAGATTTAGCCTAATCATTTTATTGGATGTATTTGCTAGGTGTATATACAAGTATTGTGATGTAGGCTGTGTCTAGCATGCTATCAAATTGGCTTATAAGTAAAAGAGTACTCATAAATTAACAAGACTAGTCTAAGCGTATCAGTTTGAAGAGAATGTTGTGTCTTCTAAAATTTAACTTTAAAATGATTACCTAGGTAAATCACTTATGTTCATTGGCTTTAAAATGGCTACAATGGCTTGAAATCATGACTAGTTTTGCATGGTGTCCTGGTTCTTGGAGATGGTATAGATAAAACTGTTCAAACTGAAAAAGTAAAATACATGTAAATGGAGTAGTTGTGTAACTATTGGGCTTTTTGTGTAGCTTAAAATCTTAAAATTGTGGAATGGTTCTCATCAGTAGACTGCTAGTGTCTAGTGGGCAGTTCAGGATTTCTTCCTTCCTAGGTTTATACAAAATGTGCCAAAGAAATGTATTCTTCATCAAGAAAAAAATAATTTGGAAGTTATTGAAGGGGAGATTCAAAATATGAGGGCACCACTGAGTAGAAAAAAGAGAGAAAAGATGTTAAGAATGTTATGGATAGAAAATGTTTTTTCTTTTCCTTTTTTATTTTTGGTAAGGAAGGATATAAAAAGAGAGTACTTCTGTATTGGAAAGAATCTTATAAATTCTTGTCTTAGAATAAAATAATTGGCTATTTAAGAAAAAGATAGTATCAGACAAGTCAAAAACTCCAAGCATGTTTTAGATGCTCTATGTACGTTGTTATAAGGTTCATCAAAGAGAATTTATGAAAGAAATTTTGTATGTGATTAAGCTAGAGGTGATTAAAAGAAAATTGTTTATAATAGACTTTCTAAGGAATGGTCTACATATTAAAACCAAATTTTCTTAGGGTATTAATTTACTAAATTATATGGATTGTCCCTGCACAAATCTCATGTCAAATTGTAATCCCCAGTGTTGGAGGTGGGTCCTGGTGGGAGGTGATTGTATCATGGGGGCGTTTTCTTATGAATTAACACCATTCCTCTTGGTGATGTTGTGATGATAGTGAATTCTTGTGAGATCTGGTCATTTATAAATGTGTGGCACCTCCTTCTTCTCTCTCTCTTGCTCTTTCTCTGGCCATGTAAAATGAGCCTGCTCCCACTTTGCCTTCTGTTATGAGTTAAAGCTCCCTGAGGCCTCCCCAGAAGCAGATGCTGCCATGCTTCCTATATAGCCTGTAGAATGGTGAGCCAATTAAAACTATTTTCTTCATAAATTACCCAGGCTCAGGTATTTCTTTATAGCAGTGCTAAAATGAATGAATTACCATTACCAGAAATTTTGCTTTTTCAATTCTGTAGTCATTTATTTTGAAAGCTTCTCAGATTTATGTAACTCATTTCTTTAGCTTTTTCATCGGCTCTTGTGAGTTTTTCTTCCAGATTCTGACTGTCGTTGTAGCCTGATGCTAAAGTGTTTTGTCTTAGAGGTCTGTGGGAGTAGTGTTTTCTCCCAAAATAGCTTAATTCTATGCTTTCTGTTTTTCTCAATTTGTAGTCTTATTTTGGTTTTTGGGTTTTGACTCTTATATTGCTTAGAAGAGTTTTAGGAGCTGGTGAGCACCTGCTCAATCCAAATCTCTGTGGCCCAGAGGGGGTCATCTGTTCAGTTTGTTGGAGAACTTTGGATTTTGATTTTTTGGTTTGTACTCAGAGTGTGCCAGAGGCAGTGTTGATCGCCAAGCTTTTTTTTTTTTTCCTGTGCCAATGCTTGGGTGGTGTATTGCCGGCCTTGAGTCCACTGTGTCCCTTGATGCGACTCCCATAGCTGAGGGACTTGGAGTCAGGGGACTTGTAACCAGTTGGATGTTCTGGGCCAGATGAGAGTGGAAGTGGGTAGGCACTGATTGGCCCTTGAATCCCTTTCGAGCAGTATGACAGTCAAAGACTAGGAGCTTGGAAATGGGGTTATAAAACGGACTTGTCTGTGGATTCTATGTGTTTAACTGTTGCGGTCTTCGTTTGTAGTAATTAGTTACACAAACCTTCCTCCTCCTCTTCGTAATTTAGGCTGGGTTCAGGAGGCCCTCCATATGAAAAGAAAACATTTCCCTTCCCCACAAAGGAAAAGAATAGCTTACCTGTTCATCCTGGAGATTTAGTCTTGCTAAAAACTTAAAAAGAAGAAACCCCTGAATATCAATTACATTCAAAATGGAAGAACCCTTATCAAGTATTGCTAAGAATCTCTTCTGCTGTTAAATGTCAGAAAATAACTATTGTGTACACCTAACAAGGATTAAACATGTTTCTTATGAGTTATAGGCACAAAGACAGGACACACCACAACCTACATATGTAAACCTCTGGAAGACTTCTGCTACCTATTTAAAAGAATCAACCCTCAACCAGAAGTGCTAGTGTGATGCTGTGGGTGGAAGTAAGAGCATTCATTTTTCTCTTCTTCCTGACTTCTTTTCTATGACTTTGGCCTGCTGCCTCCTTCTGGGAAACATCCTTTTCCCTTGTTGGGTGTAGAGGCCACTTTAAGGCCTAACCAGACACCATGCTGTCACTATTAATCCTGTTTACTTTCCTAATTACCCTGATCCAATGTGGGTGGGAATAAAACTCTATAGTAAATACTTCAAAAATCATAGCATCAGGGAATCATCTTCATAGTTGCTAGATTTGTCATCTACATTCCCAGGATAGAGAGTTCCATCTTCTGGCCTCTCCAGAAAATCGTATAGTGCTGTCCCCAGACCTTCTAACGAACCATAGTGATCCCGAAGTACCCAAACCCCTGTTTGTTAGGTAGAACTTTTCACCACTTAACGGATTTTACACAACCACACCACACACCTCACCACTATTACAACTGGACCTAGGAAGTTGGGTATCTAAAATCTAAATCTCCACTGCACTAATGATTCTATCTTTTGCACCTACTGCTGTGTTAATGACACAAAGCAGAAATTTCTCTGAAATGCTCTTACCCAAGTCTAGTTGACCAGTTCCTAAGGCTGCAGCAAGGCAAATGGTATTCCACGTGCAAGCGAGGAGACTATATATGGTGCCTTCTTCTGCATCAGAACAACAGCCTAGTCTCAGAAGATGAAAGTACTGCTCCCTTCTGAAAAAATAGATTGTTTGGCCCCTTCATTGGAATGGGGAAAGAACATCTCTGTAGACCTAACTTGGCAGCAATGGATAGACATTGTGCCATATAGGGCCTCTATTTGTGCCCCAACTGAGCTCATTGTTTATGTCCATAAATAGGAAGAAGTCATACCCCATAAACACACTTGACTCTTTGGAGAGCTGTCATAGGAGCAGCTTTCCCTTGTATATCAAAAACTTGCAACAGAGAGCAGGGTGCCATGGCTCATGCCTGTAATCCAAGCACTTTGGGAGGTCAAGGTGTGCAGATCACTTGAGGTCAAGAGTTTGAGAACAGTCTGATCAATATCGCAAAACTCCGCCTTTACTAAAAATACAAAAAGTAGCTGGGTGTGGTCATGCACTCCTGTAGTCCCAGCTACTTGCGAGGCAGAGAAATGAGAATCACTTGAATCTGGGAGGCAAAGGTTGCAGTGAGCCGAGATGGCACCACTACACTCCAGCCTGGGTAACAGAGCAAGATTCCATCTCAAAAAAACAAACAAACAAAACAAACCACATAACTTGGAATAGAGATAAAAGTGCATTGGCCACCCTTGCCCCTCTGGGGTTCTAGAAGACCCAGGAACACTAGAAATTAAGCAAGCAATATGTATTAGTCCATTTTCACACTGCTGATAAAGATATGTCTGAAACCAGGCAATTTACAAAAGAAAGAGGTTTATTGGATTTACAGTTCCACATGGCTGGGGAGGCCTCACAATCATGGTGGAAGGCAAGGAGGAGCCAGTCACATCTTATGTGGATGGTAGCAGGCAAAGAGAGAGCTTGTGCAGAGAAACTCCCATTTTTAAAACCGTCAGATCCCGTGAGATCCACTCACTGTCACGAGAACAACATAGGAAAGACCCGCCCCCATGATTCAATCATCTCCCACTGGGTCCCTCCCACAACACGTGGGAATTATGGGAGCTACACTATGAGATTTGGTTGAGGAAACAGCCAAACCATATCAGAATAGGATTAATTCTGGCAGGAACTGAGGCAGCCACAGCACCAGTGGCACACTGAGGCATTTGCCTATCATAAGCCAACCCTAAGAAAACTTAACTCAAACCCTGGAATCTTGAGCCACAAACACAGGTCAAGCATTAAAGAGAATTCAAGATCTCTGGACACTTCGGCAAATGTAGCTCTCGATAACGGATAGTGTTGGATTATTTACTACCTATATACATTGGATTCTGAGCAGTTATTGATAAAACTGCTGCACAACTCTGGACAGGTTGAAGTTGATATTCCAAAGATCTATAAGCAAGCTACCTTGTTACATAGCTGTGTCCAGGGAACTGACCCCAACTATATCTGGTCTACTATCAAAAGTGCCTTCCCAAATCTCACTTTTTTTTTTTTTTTCCTCTCCAGTACCTTTAATAGCTGTCTTGTTATTACTAATCTTTGGCCTTTGCTTCTTTAATCTCTTAATAAAATTCGTGTCATCTAGATTACAGTAGTTCCAGGTGAAGACAATGCTGGCATGAGGCTTCCAACCTATCCTGTCTAGTGACCCAGAGAATAAATATGGCCTGCCTCTGGGCCCCTTAGATCAGGTATCCAGAGACTTTTACTCCTTCAGTGCCAGGCAGAGCCTGTGCCTCTAAAATCAGTAGGAAGTAGTTACAGAAAATGAACCTGCACCCTTCTACAGATCCCTTAAGATTGAAGAAAAGTATCTAATTTCTAAGGGAGGAACGAGGAAAAAGGTGGGATTTGACTCCAGAGGAAGGGCTCAGACTCTAGACCAGATTCAGGATTAGCTAAAACAAGGAAGAGAGGAAAGCACCTCTCCACAAGACAAGCCCACTAGTGTGCCATGTCAGTTTACCACTGCCATGGCAGCTCTGCAAAGTTACCACTCCTTCCCATGAAAATGACCCAATGACCCAGAAGTTACCACCCTTTTTCTAGAATTTTCTGCATAATCTGCTCTTTCATTTGCCTCTAATTAAAAGTGGGTATAAATATGATTATAGAATTGCCTCTGAGCTGGTATTCTGGGCACACTGCCAGTGAGATAGCCTTGTTCCTCATGGAGCAGCATCTTTGCTGCTGCTGTGCATTGCTGCTTCAACAAAAGTTGCTAACACCACCAACTAACCCCTTGAATTATTTTCTGGGTGAAGCCAAAAACCTTTCCTGGCTAAGCTACAATTTTGGGCTTGCCTGTCTTGCATCAAAAGTAGCTACAAAAATAAGAGAATAAATAATTATTTAATAGGATAGAAGAAAAATTCTGTCTCATTAGTATTTAAATAAATGTATTCATCATTTTTTTCTGTCAAAATAGGTGATTAAATAAAGTTACTATTCACTATAATAGAGAATGTAGAGAGATGAAAAATCTCAAACATTAGTGTTGGGGCTGTAAATTAACACAGTTCTTTTGAAAACAAAATTTAAATATATATCAAGAACCTAAAAAGAAATTTGTATAGTTTGACATTATTCTAGCCTAAGGAGGCAGTGCTTAATATTTTAAATGAAGTTGCTGAGTTCTCATTTCATTATGATGTGTAATACTGAAAAATTGAAAGTAATAATTTGTAAAATGTCTAACAATAGGAAGTTGATTATGTATAAGTGTAAGCTTGCTACATAGACGACAATGCAGTCATTAAACAGCTGTTTAGAAGCTGGACATGGTGGATTGTGACTGTAATCCCAGTATTTTGGGAGGCTGAGGAGGGCAGATAGCTTGAGCCTGGGTATTCAAGACCAGTCTGAGCAAGATGGTGAAACCTCATCTCTACAAAATAATAATAAAAAAATAATAGTAGTAATAAATTAGCCAGGTATCATGGCGTGTGCCTTTGGTCCTTGCTACTCAGGAGACCACAGTAGGAGTATCTCTTGAGCCTGGGAGGCACAGGTTGCACTGAACTGGGACTAGGCCACTGCACTCCAGCCTGAGAAAATATACCCTATCTCAAAACGAAAACAAGAGCAAAAAAAAAAAAAAAAAAACCAACAAAAAAACCCCACAATCATTTAATGCCCAGGCCTATGTGGAAAATGCTAATGTTACAATACTATGTGAAACAAACAAAAAATAAGGAATTAAGGTATGACTTTTATATACCATGTAATTATAAATACATTTAATTCCTTTTTATGTTTTTTTGGTGGGGGGCATTAAAATTAGAGGTGCTCATACTTATTTTCTCCTAATTTTCTCGGCTAAATATATAATAACTATACAAACTTAAAGCTAGTTTTCCAACCTGGGGTTATGATATTGGCTTATAGTTTACAGAAAATGGTATAAAATATTATAAATTTTAGAAATAATACGTGAAAAAAGAACATGCTATAACAACGTTGAAAAACATGGGAATAATGCATTATTCCCTATATTACATAGTGCCATTTAACAGGGATGCATAAGAGAAAATGTTACTCAAGTCTCATTGTTATTAATAGTTCCACCCAGTACGTAATAAGTGTTAACCATCACATGCACACACATCTCTGTCTTTATTTGAATTCTAGAAGACTCAGATACATATCATTTTCAACCTACCTTTAGAAAACACACATGAGCCGGGCGCGGTGGCTCAAGCCTGTAATCCCAGCACTTTGGGAGGCCGAGGCGGGTGGATCACGAGGTCAGGAGATCGAGACCATCCTGGCTAACACCGTGAAACCCCGTCTCTACTAAAAATACAAAAAACTAGCCGGGCGCGGTGGCGGGCGCCTGTAGTCCCAGCTACTCGGAGGCTGAGGCAGGAGAATGGCGTAAACCCGGGAGGCGGAGCTTGCAGTGAGCCAAGATCGCGCCACTGCACTCCAGCCCGGGTCTCAAAAAAAAAAAAAAAAAAAAAAAAAACACACACATGAACTTATGATATGCATTGATCTTATCTTTCCTACGTAATTTTACTAAATATTCCCTCATTTTCTTCATTCTTCTCATGTATTAACTTAGTTATAACAAATACAATTTATCAATGCATCAAATAAAATGGAGAATCAATCAATAAGATTTTCCCTAATGTAAAAATCTCTATATGCAAACTGTTTTCGCTAATGTGAAGCAGGACTTTACAGTACTGACAATAACAATCTTGGGGTCTGGAGTCCTGAATTCTTGTCTCTATTCTACCATCTGTATTTTCTAGTGTCTTTAGAGCATTTTCTTCATTTATAAAATTAACCAGCCAGACAAAGGACTTCCAAGTGTATATGTATACCAATACATTCTCTGAAATTAAGTGGTACATAGATGGATGGAGAAAATTGCTATAGCATAGTTTATTTAATTTATATTCCATAATATTCTTGAAAAAGGGGGAAAATTACAATAAGAATATAATCAGGATATCAAGCTATTTTTTTATCAGGTAAAATGCACATTTCGTAAAATAGACCATTGTAACCATTTAAAAATGTATAATTTAGTGTTATTAAGAATATTCACCACATTGTTCAAGGAATAATTACTATCTAGTTTCTAGAACATTTTCGTAAGCTTAAAAATAAACCATAACTCATTACACAGTCATGCTCCATTTATTCTTCTACCCTACAACCTGTGGGCAAATACCAACCTGCTTTCTATCTCTGTAAATTTGCAAATTTTTTTACATTTTATATAAACATAATTGTAGATTACATGGACTTCTTTGTTTGGCTTATTTTAATTTGTCATTATGCTTTCAAGGTTCTTTAGTATTTTGTTCTTTTTTATGGCCAAACAATATTACATTGTATAGATATACCACATTTTATTTATCCATTCATTAATTAATGGACATTTTGGTAGTTTCCACCTTTGCCTATTATGAATAATGCTGCCATAAATATCTGTGTATAAGTTTTTGTTTGAACAATTGTTTTCAATTCTTTTAGAGATATACCTAAGATTGAAATTCTATGCAAAGAAATACAGAATACCAGAAACTGAAAATGTGGGTGAGTATAAAACACTTTTTCTTAAATTTCAGTTTTCTTACAGTTAATCCTTTAAATAAGAAAAAAAAACCCACGATGTAGCATATAATATATGTAAAATAAAATATGTGACAATGGTAGCCCATAATATGAGTTGGAGAAATGGGAGTCTAGTATTATAAGGCTCTTACATTCATGAGGTGAAAATAGTACTTAAAAGTAGACAGTCATAAAAATGAATAGTATAAAACCTATAATAACCACGAAAAATCACAAACAAAATTCAATGTAAAAGATTGTTAGTTTTGATAAAAAAGAAAGACTTCATAATATGCTGTTAATAAGAAATTCAACCTAATATAAAGACTGAAATAAAATTAAAGTAAAATAGAAAAATTCCATTCTAACATTAATCAAAACAAAATCAAGGTAACATCATTAATATCAAATACAGAAGATGTATGAGCAAAGAATATTGCCAAGGTTAATGATCAAAGTCATCAAATTCTTTAAGAAGACCAAAGAATCCAAACTGATGTGTACTTAAAACCAAAGCATCAAATAAATAAAACAAAAATTGATAAAACATCAAATAGAAACAGATAAAACAATAATTATTGTGATATAATTCAACGTATAAACAGACTAAACCAAACAAAACACACTGTCATCCCAACAGATGCAGAAAAAGCATTTAGAAAATTCATTCTTGATAATATATCTTAGTAAATTCAGAATATAATAGATTTTCCTCAGTCTGAGTAAGGGCATCTCCAAATAAATTTACAGCTAATCTCATATTTAATCATGAAATACTTAATGCTTTTACCTAAAATCAGAGGTAAGGGATGGATAATTGCTCTATTCACGTCTATTCAACTCTGCACTAAAGGTTTTAGCCAGTGTAATAAGGCCAGAAAAATAAATAAAATTTATTCAGTTTTGTAAGGAAGAACTAAATCTTCACTTGCAGAAGACATGATGATTTGTATAGAAAATCACACAGAATCTACAAAATAAACTTCTAGAATAAATAACATTAGCAAAGTTTCAAAATATAAGATTAAGCTAGAAAAATGAATTTAACCTGTATATACTAAAAACAAACGTTCAACCATAGAAATAAAAATTACAACTTACAACAGAACCAGAAATGTGAAATGCTGGGAGATATAATCAACAAAAAATGTTCAAGATCTATAGAGAGAAAAATACAAAATAATGTTAAGAGAAGTTGAAGAAGACAAATAATTGTTCAGAGATATATGTAATATATCTGAAGACAATATTAGACAGATGTCATTTATCCTTAGATTGATACATGAATTAAGCTTAACACCAATCAAAAATCATAGGAAGCTTATTTTTGTAGAAACTGACAGTTGATTATAAAAATTATGTGAAAATGCAAAGAACCTAGAAGAACTACACATTTTTTGAGAAATAAGAATAAAGCTGGAAGGCTTATACTACATGACTTAAAAGCTTATTACAAGGCTTCAATAATCAAGTCAGCATGGTATTGGCATAGCCATTGAATAATTTATCAATGGAATAATTTATCAATGGAACAATGCAGATTATTCATAAAATGACCCACATGCATATGGTTGATAGATTTTTGACAAAGATGTATAGGTAATTCAATAGATAGGTGGAAGTCTTTTTCAACAAATGAGCATGTCAAATGAGAACATATAATTCTAAACTTACTTTTTCTATTATACTTTGAGTTCTAGGGCACATGTGCACAACGTGCAGGTTTGTTACATATGTGTACATGTGCCGTGTTGGTTTGCTGCACCCATTAACTTGTCATTTACATTAGGTATTTCTCCTAATGCAATCCCTTCCCCATCCCCCCACCCCACGACAGGCCCCGGTGTGTGATGTTCCCCTCCGTGTGTCCAAATGATCTCATTGTTCAATTCTCACCTAGGAGTGAGAACATGTGGTGTTTGGCTTTCTGTACTTGTGATAGTTTGCTGGGGATGATGGTTTCCAGCTTCATTCATGTCACTACAAAGGACATGAACTCAAACTTTTTTATGGCTGCATAGTATTCCGTGGTGTATACGTGCCACATTTTCTTAATGCAGTCTATCATTGATGGACATTTGGATTGGTTCCAAGTCTTTGCTATTGTGAACAATGCCACAGTAAACATACATGTGCATGTGTCTTTATGGTAGCATGATTTATAATCCTTTGGGTATACACCCAGTAATGGGATCGCTGTGTCAAATGGTATTTCTAGTTCTAAACTTATAATAAAAATTATCTCAAAATGCATCATAGGACTAAATATAAAGCTATAAAACATCTAGGAGACATCATATAAGAAAAATTATAACCCTAAGTTTGTGAAATATGTCCTAGGACTTGTGTTCACTCTGCAGAAAATAATTTTAAAGAATATACAAACAAATCACAAACTAGTCAATATATCTGATAAAGGACTTGTATCCAGAGTATGAAAAGAGGTCTCAAATAATTGAGAAAACTATCTGAATAGTCTCGTCTACAAAGAGGATGTACATTGATGGCAGAAATGTAAAATGGTAAAATAACTTGGAAATAATTTTATCAGTTTCTGAGAAAGTTAAACATAATACTACCTTACAATTCAGCCTCCTGAGGTATTTACATGAGTAAAAGCATACATCCTGGTGGCTCAGGCCTGTAATCCCAGCACTTAGGGAGGCCAAAGCAGGCAGATCACGAGGTCAGGAGATCAAGACCTTCCTGGCTAACACAGTGAAACCCCGTCTCTACTAAAAATACAAAAAAAAAAAAAAAAAAATTAGCCGGACGTGGTGGCAGGCGCCTATAGCCCCAGCTACTTGGGAGGCTGAGGCAGGAGAATGACGTGAACCCGAGAGGCAGAGCTTGCAGTGAACCAAGATCGCGCCACTGCAGTCCAGCCTTGGCAACAAAGCGAGACTCCGTCTAAATAATTATATACATAAAATGAAGCAGCTTTATTTGTAATAGCCAAAACTGGAAACCACCCAAACATCCACTAATAGGGAACTGACTATAAAAATTGCAATGTGGAAATATAACAAAATACTACGTAGCAAAACATGATAAACTATTGATGCCCATAGCAACATATATGAATCTAAAAATGGTAACAATGAGTAAAGAGAGCCAGATGCCTTAAAATTACATTCTGAATGACTGCTTATATAATATTTAAAAAAGCAAAGTTAGCTATATTGATGAAAGATTACGCAGATCAATTGTTGTGCAGGGACAGGGTAGATAGTGGCTGAACTGGGAAGACAAGAGAATGACAAAGAGACGTGAGTGAACTTTTAGAGATGAAGAATATGATAATTATTGTCACTGTGGTGACAAAACCAAATTACTTTTAATGTACTGTAATGATTATATTTTAAATCGTACATGAAGGATTGTCTATGACTGACAATTGTCTACCTTTAAAGGAAAACTTAGAACCTTATTTCATTCAAAAGCAGTTTCAAAGAGATTTAAAGATTAAATCCAAATAACTGAGTTGATAAAACATTTTTTAAAAATTAGAGTAATTTTTATCTCTCTAGATGAAAAAATTATATAGAAAAAAATTTATATAAATTAAATGGTAAGAAAACATTTATATAATATATCAAAGGCAGAAATTGCGAAGAAAGTGATTAATAGCTGTAGATATATATATAAAAGAAATGTATAAGATCTGTTATGGATCTTTCTGTATTTCAAACTTACCAAATTGTACACAGAAATGTGTGCTACTTCAATAAATAAGCTAACTAACACCTGAAAGGAAAGTTTAGTATCCATTATCAAATATTAAGAGTGATTCTAAAACTTCAGTAGTCTTAAACATTCTAGTACATGTATAAGGAGAAACTATAAAACAGAACAGTGCAGACAAAACCAAAATACTTTTAGTGTACTGTAATGATTATATTTTAAATTGTACATGAAGGATTGTCTATGACTGACAATTGTCTACCTTTAAAGGAAAACTTAGAACCTGATTTCATTCAAAAGCAGTTTCAAAGAGATTTAAAGATTAAATTCAAATAACTGAGTTGATAAAACATTTCAAAAAAATTAGAGTAATTTTTATCTCTCTAGATGAAAAAAATTATACAGAAAAAATTTATATAAATTAAATGGTAAGAAAACATTTATATAAGATATCAAAGGCAGAAATTGTGAAGAAAGTGATTAATAGCTATAGATAGATATATAAAAGAAATGTATAAGATCTGTTATGAGCCAAAAGCATAATAAGGATTATTAAAAGGCTAAAAGTAAATGAAGGAAAATTATTTGCAACTTTATGTCAAATATCTATCTAATATCCTCAGAATGTGAAGATATCTAACACATTGACAAGCAATTTAAAAGCCAAATCTCTCATTAGAAAGTGGGCAAAGAAAACAGATACAGACAATTTAGAAAAAAAAAAAAAGAAAGTAGAAATGACTAATAAACAGGTGAAAAGAATGTGTCCCCAAAAGTTGACAATCTCTGCATCTCACCCGCTTTTAAGAGCAGAGGTTCCCCAAACTTTCTGGCACAGAGACCAATTTGGTGCAAGACAATTTTTCCACTAACTGTGGGTTAGGGGATGGTTTCAGGATTAATTCAAGTGCATTACATTTACTGTGCACTTTATTTCTATTTTTATTATGTTGTAATGTATAATGAAATAGTTATACAACTCATCATAATGTAGAATCAGTGGGAGCCCTGGGCTTGTTTTCCTGCAACTAGGTGGTTTCATCTTGTGGTGATGGGACTTGGTGACCGATCATCAGGCACCAGATTCTCAAAAGCAGCACACAGCCTAGATCCTTTGCAAGTGCAGTTCATAGTAGGGTTCACGCTCCTGTGAGAATCTAATGCCGCTGCTCATCTGACAGCAGGCGGAGCTCAGGTCCTAATGCTAGCAATGAGGAGCAGCTGTAAACTCACCAGCAGCTCAACTCTTGCCGTGTGTCTCAGTTCCTAACAGGCCACGGACCAGGACTAGGGGTTGGGGATCCCTGTTGTAGAATATTTGTCGTAGATCATGTGACTGTATCCTGATGGTTAGTGCAGTCATCTCTGAGCTAGAGGTGGGTAGGAGAGGCATCCAGAGTCCTAGACAATCCTAACAGCAGTGGATACTTGGTTCCTAAGTAGTTTCTTTTCTGGGTTTGGAAAAGTTTCTATGCCAGTTGTCAAATTTAAGTGACTAATCCTCTTTCTTGATGCAGATAGACCCTTGCCATCTAGGGAAGATTTCTGACACCTACCCCATCAGTGATATCTATTTCAGTCCATGTAAGCTCGGTTCCCTAAAATGGACTTTTTTCTTCCATCAATGTTTTAGGAAACACAATATAGTATATTTATTTGTGATCAAAGTAAAACTGCGTAACTCTGTGGGATTTTTTCTCCCTGAAACATATCTGCTATAGACTGAAAATATAGTTCCATCTTTATTTGAGAAAGAGTCATTGTGGACTGGTGTTCACTATTCCTTACTTTTCACTCCCCTAGAAAATTTTTTCTGTCTTTGCTCCTGAAAGCTGAAATTGCATAGATCCTCCTGTTGTTTGTAGATTAGCTGTAATTTATTCAGTGCCCAAGGGGTAGCATAAGAGGATTAGCTAGAGTAGATCAGGAATAGGAATGTTCCTTCAGGCTTTGCTATGTTACAGCCATGCAGATGAAACCAAAATTAGGTCAAAGTGTCACCTCTCTTTAAGATTAACAGCATAACTAGTTTCCAACTTATTTGTCCTGACTATCTTATTTAATATGATTTCCTGAATCTCCAATCTCTCTAAAATATAACTGCCAGCTTAATTGAAAGCTATTTTCTACTAACACTATTTTCTTTCTAAGTGTTTCATCTAAACATATTTTTTTGGAAGTGACTGTTCTAGTAAAATATTGACCAGAGTTGTGCATTGCATTTATTATTAAAGTATCTAATGTTATATAATTTTCTCGTTATCTCTGCTCCCCAAATTAATCAAACTTGTCTGGTAAATTTTCACTTTTAAAACTGCAGGAGTATATTAAAAACTCTGAAGTTGTACAGAATTGTATGAAGAGAAACTTTAAGTTTAACCAGTGATTTAAACACATATAGGTATTATTTTTCTCGAACCCGTATATTAGGTTTGTTACAAAACCATCAGCTAAGAGTAGCTCATATGAAAGAAAAGCATTTCAAAATAAAATGTAAGACATTTATTTATAATTGATCTATATAGTTATCATTAAAAAGTAGGTCCAGAATCTAGGCAATTATTTTAAACTGATAGGTTAAAAACACCATCAAAAGTTATGAACATACTAATCATGCTCATAGCCATGATCTTGTATTTTATATTAAAAAAAATGCCATGTTTGCCAAGTGGTAGGATTCCCTGTAGCCACATTACATTGTACACTACTTGTACTAGTACATAGCTAAGTTGTTACATCTGACTGAGTGAACCTGGGCACTCAGCTGTACCAGGGACAAGGCCTTTGTCTTTGGTTTCTGGGAAATTGAACTTGGTAAATAATACCCTTATTTTATTAACTCATTTAGAGATCTTATGCATTGTTTTGACATTATGTCTTCCAAAATTTTTTATTGTAAGCCTAACAAAAATAATGTCAATATATTACCCTTTATAAGTACCAATATTCAAAAACCAAGCTTACGACGGTTTTTGCTCATGCCTGCAACCCCAGCACTTTGGGAGGCAGAGTCCAGTGGATCACGAGGTCAGGAATTTGAGACCAGCCTGGCCAACATGGTGAAACCCAGTCTCTGCTAAAAATACAAAAATTAGCCAGGCATGGTGGCACATGCCTTTAGTCCCAGCTACTCAGGAGGCTGAGGCAGGAGACTCTCTTGAACCTGGGAGACAGAGGTTGCAGTGAGCTGAGATCGCATTGCTGCACTCCAGGATGGGTGACAGAGTGAGACTCCGTCTCAGGAAAAAGAAAAAAAAAAAAGTGACTGTTCCCAACGTCCCCACAGGCTATGCTTCTCACTAACTCAAAACAAACATTTTATAAAATATAGTGAATTATAAAATGAATGATCTGGTTGGTTTCCACAGAATATATTATAAAAATAATATATTTCACAGATTCTAAGATGTACTTTTCACAATGTAACTTACCAAATATCGAAATTCCTTAACTGTTATTTTAGACAGCAGTTATGACATAATTATCTCTGCCTGTTCTTAAGCAGATTTGGTCAGAGCTATTCATTTGATCATCAATTTAACTAAGTTGGTACAATTACAAATGTACTAATAGAAGGAAGATAAAAAAATTTCAAGGTGCCTTTGAGTAAATGAAATTTCAAAGTCAATAAAAGAAGCTGATGTCTAAATCATGCATGACATATATCTGTCATGAACCTATCACATATCAATTTATCAAAATTTTGCAGATTTTGAATGAAAGCTACTTGACATCCAGAGACACATATTCAATAGAATAAGAACCAATCCACAGATTATTAAGTAAGACCATATCAGATCAAAATCTGTAGGATGACTGTTAGCATCTTGGAATAAAAGTCACAAAAATTGGAGTGGAATACTCTTAAATTCTCTTCACATTACACAAGACATTATTGTGTGGAAAGCAAAGCATGAATTTATCTGGATATAAAAGTAATTTAGGATTTTT
The DNA here is from genome assembly GCF_008728515.1 of Papio anubis. Lineage (NCBI taxonomy): Eukaryota > Metazoa > Chordata > Mammalia > Primates > Cercopithecidae > Papio > Papio anubis. The sequence continues at coordinate 78,105,273 of NC_044982.1, forward strand.
ATTTGCATCCATGAAAGACTAGGTATTGTAGTCCAATCCTCTTGACAATGGTGACTAAAAACAGTTTATGACTTGATGACATTTGGGTGCTCACGAACTAGAAAAATCCAAGAGATAAGGAAATCCAGGATAGTGAGTCTCTTGGGGCACATTTTCCCCTGGAGAAATCTGCCAGATAACTGATATGTGACTGAGGGTCTGGGAGGTTGGACAGAGCTATTTTCAGCCTCAATGGAGCTATGGGATGTAAAGAAAAATATTGGAGTCCAATCCAGGGCATGCCAAGAAGAGCCAGCTTAAGGACACCAACTTATTTTAGTGGATATTCTAAAGGTTAAAACAGCAATCACTTGCTCTCACAGGGAGGAAAACCCTGTTTAATAACACCTTAATCTGTATAATTAAATTCAGCTATCAATCTTTGCTATTGTTTGGTTTGCCTATTGGAGGCAAGTGTAATTCTTCTCTAAAGGAAGAATATATGCTACAAGGTCTTAGTTATTTCACAGTTTTGTTTTCGAATCCAATATCTGTTGCTTAATGAAAACTCACTAGCTTAATTAGCATAGAAAGTGGCAATAATTAGGTTGACGGGAAAGAAAAAAATACATAATAGAAACAGACTCCCAGAGTACCCAGATAAAGTTGTTAGAAAAAGATTTTAAAATAACTATGCTTAATATTTTTAATAAAAGATAAAGATTGACAATATAATCAGAGAACTAGAAAATATTAAAAAATGGCAAAATGGAAATATTAAAAGTGAAAAATACTGTTATTGAAATAGAGAACTCAATACATGGATTTGTTAAATTAGGCATAGCTAAAGGAAACATTAATAAACTTGAGTGTCGGTTAGAATACAATTTTCAGAATAAAACATGGAGGCAATAAATGATAGAAAATAAATATGGAAGAATACTAAAAGATACAAGGAATGAAAAAAATCTAACACACATAACACACATATAGCACACATATAATTCCAAGAAGAAAAGGAAAGAAAATAAAGGAGAAGCAAGATAATGGCTGAAATTTTTTCAAAACCAGTGAACAGCAAGTCATAGATTCAAAGGGCTCTAATAACCTTAAGTAGGATATTTTAAGAGAAAAGCACACCCAAACAAAATATTTAAATCAGCCAGAGAAAAATAGGACAAATTATTTTCAAAGGAGTAAATATTAATGAAATAGTTAATTTGCAGTTGAAACAATGGGACCCAAAAGACAATGGTTCCCAAAAGATAATCTTCAAGTCCTTCATGTAAGTGAATGAAAACAAAAGTATCTGTCCAGGAAAAAAATATCATTCAAAAATTTTGTTTCAAGGTAAAATAAATATTCACATATAAAAATCTGAGAGAATTAATAACCAATAAACATACTAACACAAGTGTTAAGAGATATTACTTTTAGGGAGAAGAAAAATGATTTCATATGAAAAAACATTTGTAGATGCAGAAAACGGTGAGGTGTAAGAGAAAGCATAAAAATGTGGGAAAATCTAAAGGTACATTGTACAAAGATCATGCGCAGTGGTGTATAAGATTATAGAAAATTAAAATATAGTAACATACAAGTTAAGGGATACAAATGAGTTAAAGTGTCACAAAATGTGTTTTAACACCAAAACTAAACAAATAAACATTAAGAAGGCCAAATGAAAACTAAAGAAAAATACAAAGACATATATTTGCTTAATTCTAAATTAACTGAATGCTTTAAGTAAAAGATGAAAATAACTGCTATGGTTTGGTGTATTTCTACTAAAACTCAGGTTGAAAATTGATCCCCAGGATGACAGTGTTGGAAGGCTGGGCCTAGTGGGAGGTATTTGGATCATGGGGGGCAGATCCCTCATGAATAGATTAATATCCTCCTACGGCTGTGAGTTCTTACCTTCATTGGAATGGATAAATTCCCAAGAGAGCAGTTCGTTAAAAGCCTGGCTTCTTCAGTTTCTTTCTCTTGCTTCATCTCTTACCACATAATCTCTGCATACACTGGATCCCCTTCCACTTTCTGCGGTGAGTACAAATAGCCTGAGGCCCTTACCAGATGCAGATTCTGAATCTTAAACATTTTAACCTCCAGGATTGTGAGCCAAATAAACTCCTTTTCTTTATATACTACTCATTCTCAGGTATTCTTTTATAGCAACACAAAATAGACTAAGACAATTATGAAACTTTATTTTAAAAACCAAAAATACAAACAAAAACATTGTGTGCTGCATATGAAAGATATTTACAACATAAGGATACAGGAAGATACATGAGTTTTACAGTGAAAGCAATGAAAAAGCATACTATACTGGTACCAATGAAAAGAAAGCTGAAACCACTCAAATAATATAAAACAAAGTCGATGACAAGGTAAAAACCATTACCAGCACTAAAGAGAGAAACTTCCTGAGGCCCCAAAATATTATTTCACATGGAATATGTAACAATTATAATTTTACATGCAAATGTAAGGAATCATGTGAGTTATAATGGGGATTCTGAGATTTCTCTCTCTCTCAGAAACTTATAATACAAAATTCAGTAACAATAAAATATTGGGGCTGAATAATTAACAAACTTAATTTATTTGATATATATGAAATAATGTCTGACAACTCCAGATTCCATATTATTTTAAATATAGTTGGAACATTTGTATAATGAATAATAGCCTGTGTCATGAAGTAAGTCTCAAAATTTCAATGAAAAAAACATTTTTCCAAGTTTACTTGGAATATTAATAAGAACAGGCCATATATGGGGCAATAATGTAAATATCAACATTTCAAAAATTGAAATTTGAAAGTAAGTGCTCTCATCTAATAGAATTGTTAGAAATAGTAGTTAAATAATAATAAATTTATCCTCAAATACTTGGTAATCTATACAGCATGATTCCACCTAGCATGCAAATACTGTTTCAAAGAAGAAAAAAGAAATAGCAAATAGCAAATATTTTGAAAAGAAAGTTTATTAAAATACTACATATAAAATTTATTGGATGTAGGTTAAAAGTTCTTAGATAAAAATCCACAACATTAAGTTAATATTTTAGGAAACAAGATAGCCTGAGAATCAGTAATCTATTCATTCTAGAGGTTAGAAAATGAACAGCAAATTAAAAAATAAAAATAAAGGCAAAATATAGAGGTTAATGAAATGGACAAATTCCTGAAATACCTGATCAATGAAATAATTGAGGTAAAACATAAAAATCAATGTTAGTACTGGAAAGAGTAACATGACTTCTAATTTTATAGATATTTTAAAAAGTTAACTGGTTAAACGAACTTAGTTTAACCTTTGAAGAACAGACAATGTAATTCACCATATTGACAAAAACAAAGATAGGAACCATGGTCATTTCAATGGATGTTGAAAAAGTATTTGATAACATTCACTAGCAGTTCGTAACAGTAAGAAAAACCTTCACAATAAGAATGAAAAGGAACTTAATTTGATAAAAACTCTTTACATAAATTCCATAATAAACTTCATAATCAGTAGTAAAGTAATGAAAACTTTCTTCTTGAAATCAAGAAGAAAAAGGAGGCTATCTATCCACACAAGTATTGAATACGGCACTGACGTTCATGATTATGCAAGAGTGACATAAGAATAAATGTGTAACTAATTCTCAAAAAACATGAATAGTTACAAAAATTAAAATTCAAATGAAAGTAAACATGTCATAGTTAAATAGCAGTATTTTTTTTCTTACCTGTGGTATATGAAACAGTTTACTAACATTGTGGTGTATGTTATTCTACATTTGATGAAGTTGGATATTCAGTGAAATATGGTAAGCCTCTTTGTACTTGTTATACATCGTTGTTTCTAGGGATATGTTTTTTTAAAATTTGTAGTTTCCGAAGTTATTTTATAAACACTAGCTCATTTAAGGTACTATTATCATAGGCAGGCATTTCTTTAAATATTTTTCCATCCACTCAGTTATTTAAAACCTGCAACAACTCTAAAAGGTGAATATTATTGCTACCTGATTGATAAAGAAACTGAGGCACAGATAGTTAAAATAACTTGTGCAAGATCACATTAGTAAATGTCAAATCCAGATTTCAAACTATTCAGCTTGACTCTAAAGCTGAGACCTTTCATCCTTTGCTGTCATCCTCACATGTAAGAGTTGCAAAAGAAATGGGGTGAGGCTGAGGCAGGTTATATGGGAAAGTGTATTAAGTAACATACCTTGGGAGACAACATCATAGTCTTTTAATACCAATCATCTGTTCATAACTATCTTTTTGTCTTCAATAGCCAGACACTATTCACTGTTTTAAAAGAGCTGCATACACAATAGTGAAAGAAGAGCCAAATACCCTCACCCTCACTGATTTTCCACTTTAATATGGGAAGTCAGACATTCTCAAGATAAATAAACAGCCTGCATATTATGTTAGATATTAGTGAGTGATAACAAGAAGAATAAAATAGAGAAGTGAGGGTGTAAATATCAGAAGGAATTGCAATTTTAGATAGAGTGGCCTAAGAAATCCTCACTGAGACAGTTTCATTAGAGCAAAGCTCTAAAGAAAATGAGAGAGTGAGCTCTATAAATATCTGGGGAGAAGAACTTCAGGTTGGAGGAAGAGAACTGTCCTGAAATGGGAGAGTGACTGACACATTTGGGAAATGAGAAAGAGCAAAGGAAAAATTATCAGAAGAGGTCAACTAGAAACAGAAGTCTGTTCATGTGTGTCATTGTAAAGATGCTGACTGATTCTGAGAAGGAGAGCCAAAGGAGGGTTTTGAGAGAGGAGCAGCCGGGTCAGACTTATGTTCTAACAAGACCATGTTTGCTGTTGTGTTGAAAACAGACTAAAGGCAGGAAAGTCTGGAAGCATGGAGGCAAGTTTTCACTGAGAAATGATGGTGGATAGGACAAAGGTGGTAGCAAAGGAAGCAGTAATACATGGTTATGTTCTTGGATATATGTTACCTGCATGGACCTTGGGGAACTGAACAAAGGTCGATGAATGTGGGAATAAAGACAACAGACAAAAGAGTATGTTTGGAAGATGGGGTCGGGGGCACCTTGCCTCTAGTAGACAAGAGTACTGAGCTTTACAGAGCCCTCTGTATTTATTAGGCAAAAGAGATAGCGAGAAGTGGGTGTGGAAGAAGAAAGAGGTCAGCTGCTTGGTCCAGAGTAGGCTTGCAAGACTGCATTCCTCGAACAATAGGCTCTAGATATCACAGTAGATAACCTCAAGGAGCCCGGTGTCAGGGAGTGACCACCCTCAGCAAACCTCTTGGTGGCAGGCACAGTAGTGAGTTTGCCCACATCCTGCATTCATGATAGTTCACTGTTTGATTATATAGCCTCCAGTGGAATGCTGAGTTGGTCATGATTCCTTTGGCCTTTTTGGCTTCTAACATCTCCCCCTTCTTGTTTATGTGTTAACTGAAAGAACGTAAGGTCTGGCTGGGTAGCTCTCATTCTCTGATTGGCAGTCCATCTGATTTTACAGACAATGAACAGAAGACAGAGACAAAACAACATTATTCCAAGAACTACATATAAGATGTTAATGTGGTGCTTTAGATAGGTCCAAGGGTTGAAGTTCTCCAGGACTTGTTGGAACTGGGTCCAGTCTTCTGAAGAAGGCTGAAACTCTTGAGTTTGTTTATTTAAATCAAGAATTTTGTTTTGTAATTCACCAGTATCAAAGGTGATGTTGGATGTGAAAGCTCAATGCAAATGGGCTTTCACAAGGTCCCATGGATACTCACTTTGGTTATATTCTAAGTCGTTTACACAAATATGAGTGTGATTAAAAGGACAACACAATTGCTGCTGCAATTGCAAGCTTTCTACTTGTTCCCCTAACCACAGAACCATGGATTTTAACATTGCCACTTCGGTTTGTAATTCAGTGTTAATTTTTTTCTGAAGTACTCACGCTTGGTTGGCTGTGTATCCAGTTCTCCATGTACTGAGCTGTTTGAATAGAACTATGCAAAGCTATAGAGGACGTCACAACAAAAGTTGTTAGTGTGACCAAGGAAATAATAGCAAAAATCATCATGCCTAAGGCTCTGTGGGCACGATGAGTAAGTTGAGTTAGATTAATGCAGTGGCAAGATTTACAGGTCAGTGGGTATTGTTTACCTGGAATCGGTCATTCTTAGCTGCCAAAAAGACATAAGGATTAAAAACACAAACTGTAAATTGAGTGGTGATATTCTTTACAAATGCAGCATTAAGACTGTGTCGCTTACTATTGCTATTATTGGATAGTATTCCAACCTAGATGTTGCCATTCATAAATGGGAGTGCTGCCTTCCATATCGTCTCTCGAATTGGTCCTTTCCTCCATAGATAATGCCACTGAGAAAGAGGCAGGCTAAAGGCTGCTCCATGCCAAGCGATCTGGGTGGCATGGTTGAGCCTGGTGTTGTATAAAGAGCATTGGGCGAGTAGCGATTGGCTCAAGCCTGTAATCCCAGCACTTTGGGAGGCGAAGCCCAGTTGGATCCGCGAGGTCAGGAGATGAGAGACCATCCTGGCTAACACCGTGAAACCCTGTCTCTACTAAAAAAATACAAAAACTAGCGGAAGTAGCGGTGGCAGCCTGTAGTCTAGCTACTCGGGGAGGCTGAGGCAGGAGAATAGTGTGAACCGGGGCCGGGCTTGCAGTGAGCGAGATGTCAGCCACTGGACTCCAGCCTGAAATGCGACACAGCGAACTCCGTCTCAAAAAAAAAAAAAAAAAAGCAGCATTAAAAGCTTGCCGCAATGCTGGTGAAGTTTGTGCCATGATTTCACGGATTTTCATCTTTTCCTTCTAGTTCACCTTTGGATCCCCAACACTAATGTCTTCGATTGCTTATAGATTGTTTCTAGCCAGTGGCCCCAGCAGCTGGGTCCATGGAAGCCGAGGTAGGAACTATTGAAGGGAATCCATTCCATATAGTCAGCACAGTTAGGGAACTGGGCCCGGAATGGTTGGTTAACACACCAGTTATATTAATACAACCAAGACTTAATAAGTACATGATTTTTCCATAGTGACTCAATCATGTTTGAGCTTGAATTGTAAGACAGATATTGCTGAGCGAAGTTTTTGTGGTGATACACAAAGGAAGTCCTTCCAGTGAAGTGGTATAATTAATGACATTATTCTGAGAGTCTAACTGTCATATGTCAGGAGGAGTTAGGGGTCCTGGAGCCTATGCTCATTAATCATGATAAATCTCAGGAGGAGTGTTGCTCCAAAGTACAGGTCATACTACTGGGGGATTGGGAACATATGCCCAATATATTTTTGCCTTGGAACAGGGAAAACATACTGCACAGGACATTATGAGTAACATGGCCAAGAATATGGAATCAGGGGTTTTTGTCTGGCCTTGTCACTCCAGTAGTTTCTTAGCTTCCTGTGTGGTTTTCTTGAGTTGTCCCCAGGTTACGGGGATTGATGTCATCGTGACTCTGGTTGGTCTCTCTGTCTTTGCACTCAGGCTCAGCTGGCTCATGGCTTGTACTGGAGGGACTGGGCCCATGGTTGGCCACCCTGGGTTCCTCCAGTCTCCCATTCCTTGGTCGCACGCACCTTGACGACACCCACAGAGTTTGTCCATCTCCTGTAAAAACACAAGCATACCCTCTTCCCCATGTCAGTAAATTCCCTGGACCTTTCCATTGTCCTTCTTCTGGGGATTTCCATAATGCTTTCGGTTAACCTTTCTTCTTTTCCTCTAACTTTTGTCAATGTCTTTGTACTGGAGTCTTACCATCCTTACCAGGAGTCAAAAAATTAAAAGTAAATAAGGGTAAATGTTGTTTTGATTGAGGTAATAGTTGGCCCCTTATACCCACTTTTTGTCTTTTCAACATGTCTTGTAATGTTTGATGTGCCCACTCTATGATGCCTTGTTCTCTAGGATTATAAGTAATTCCTGTTTTATGAGTTATAGCCCAAAGCTGTAACAAATTTTTAAAAGCATGACTAGTATAAGTGGGTCCATTGTCAGTTTGTAATTGTTTGGGTATCCCTATATGAGCAAATGGTGAAGACAATGTTGCTGTACATGACCAGTTGTCTCTCCTGTTTGGCATGCGGCCTGCAGCATATGAAAATAAGTGTCTACAGTCAGATGAACATAGCTAAGCTTACCAAAGGTTGCTATTTGTGTAACATCCATTTGCCAAATTTCATTTGGAGTCAACCCTTGTGGGTTATAGCCTTCTACAGGTATGGCTCCAGGGACATGCTGGCAAGTAGGACATGCTTGTAGTATAGCCCTAGCTTGGCTGGGAATTAAAGAATGATAAACTTGCAAGGTTTTGACTGTTTGATTAAGTTGAAGGAGCCGTTCTATTACTGTTACAGACTTGTCTATGAACTGGCTCAAAAGTCCTGTTGGAGAGTGGGGGGCAGGAAGAATAAACAAAAGCAAAGGTTTTTGTGGTTGTAGCCGTGAGGCATGCCTCTGTTGTAACATTTGCTCTACAAGCCCATAACTCAGCTTCCGCCTCTTCAGTTAATTGCCACAGGGAATTTAAAGAAGAATCTCCTTGCAGGGTTTAACCTGTCTTTCCAGTTACTGATATGGGGTTAGGGTTTCCTTGCAGGAATTTCCCTAAACCTTTCCCACTCTGATATCCCATGTCTTTCAACATTTTGACTCCTGGATTATCAAAGTTTTCATTTGTAAGTCTCATATCCCATGCTGTAAGTAAGTCTCAACCCAATAAATTGATAGCTATATTTGCAACATAAGGCTGAAAAGTACACGATTGTCCATCCAGACCCAAGACAAGGTAAAATCTCATCACTCTGTCAAATGCTTTGGATTGTTCCTATTCCCACTAGGGATGTGGAGGTTAGTCTGAGAGGCCATGCTGGGGGCCAATCCTTACTGGATATTACTGACATATCAGCTCCTGTGTCCATAAGCCCATAACATTTCTTTCCTTTAATTTGCACTACACAGGTGGGTCTATTAGAGGCTACAGGTTGTGATAAATAGATTTCTCGTGTAGTTGTGCTCCCAGACCCTTTATTTCCTCGTTTCTTCTTTCATGGAGAAGGATGTAATTTGCAGGAAGTAAGCAATAATTGAGCAATATATTCTCCCAGTTCAAAAACCCAGAGATCTTGTAACATTAAAACTACTTGAATTTCTCCTTCATAATCGGAGTCAACAACTCCTGGAACTACAGTAATGCCTTGCAAATTAAGGCAGCTTTTGCCTAAAATTAGTCCCATGTGTTCTGCTGGTAAAGGTCCCCAAATGCCAGTGAGAATCTTGATGGGTTCGTCTCCCCCAACTAATGTAACCCTTTCTCTGGCAGAGAGATCTAATCCTGCACTTCCTGGTATTCCTCGGGTGAGGGAATCAATGTGCCCCTATCCCTGAAACAGGGTTGTGATCTGAGTTGGGAATGCCTTCATTGTTTGAGGGGCCGGGGTCCAGGCACCCGTCTCATTTCCCAATAGGAGGGCGCCATTCTGATAAAATTTTTAGTGGCACTAATTAGCCCAGTGATTTCCTTTGTTAGAGCGAGGACAGAGTCCTGGTGTTTTTCCACTTGGTAGGGAACTGCATTATAAGATCCTTTCTGCCCTGGGATCTAGCGGCATTCCTTTTTAAAATGTCCAGTTTTTCCACAATTATAACATTTTCCCACTTTAGGGTTTACTCTTTAGCTCCTCTTAGATTTGTCATCTCCTAATTAGCCATTGCTTCTGAAGGGGGCCAGCCCCTCCACACCTGTGGGTGTTTCTCATCAGGTGGAGACGAGAGACTGAGAAAAGAAATAAGACATGGAGACAAAGTATGGAGGAAGAAAAGTGGGCCCAGAGGACCGGCACTCAACATGCGAGCACCCGCACTGGCTCTGGTCTCTGAGTACCCTCGGTATTTATTGATCATTATTTTTACTATTTTGTTGAGGGGAGTGTGGCAGGACAATAGGGTGATGGTGGGGAGAAGGTCAGCAAGGAAACATGTGAGCAAAGGAATCTGTATTAAGAATAAGTTCAAGGAAAGGTACTGTGTCTGGTTGTGCGCATAGGCTAGATTTATGTTTCACTTGACACAAACATCTCAATGTAGCAAAGAGTAACAGAGCAGTATTGCTTCCAGCATATCTCACCTCCAGCTATAGGGCAGTTTTCTCCTATCTCAGAATAGAACGAACGGTCTGCTTTACACCAAGACATTCCATTCCCAGGGATGAGGAGGAGACAGAAGGCTTCCTCTTATCTCAACTGCAAAGAGGCCTCCCTCTTTTACTACTCCTCCTCAGCACAGACCCTTCACAGGTGTCGGGCTGGGGGATGTAATGTCTTTCCTTTCCCATGAGGCCATATCTCAGGCTGTCTCAGTGGGGGGAACCTTGTAAAATACCCAGGCTTTCTTGGGCAGAGGTCCCTGCGGCTTTCCGCAGTGCATTGTGTCCCTGGTTAATAGAGAATGGAGAAGAGCGATGACTTTTACCAGGCATACTGCCTGCAAACATATTGCTAACAAGGCACATCCTGCACAGCCCTAAATCCATTAAACCTTGATTCAATACAGCACATGTTTCTGTGAGCACCGGGTTGGGGCTAAAGTTACAGATTAACAGCATCTCAAAGCAGAACAATTTTTCTTAGTGCAGATCAAAATGGAGTTTCTTATATCTTCCTTTTCTACATAGACACAGTAACAATCTAATCCTCTTTTTTTCCCCACAGCTTCAGCTAACATTGAAGAATGATGAAGCTCAGTTCCTACATCCTGACAAGCTCTGAGAAAATTTCCCAAATTTTTTGTACACCTCACAGGTGTCAGTGCATGTTTACAATCCACGTTTGCATTCTCAAAAGTAAAGTTAAGGTTAGCATTTCTGCAGCAGTGGCATGAGAATTTGATGCTTCACTGCCTCTTGTAATCTTGCAAGAAATTGCGCATAGGGATCCCGCAACCCTTGCATAATATGTAAAAGGGATGTACTGGGACTCCCTCTTCTGGAATTGTGGCCCAGGCATGTTTAGCAGCCTGTGCACACTGCTGATATGGTGTCTGGGAGTGCCAGTTGATGTTCCAGGTTTGAATAAGGGCCATTACCCAATAGCATATCCTCTGTAATGTCTCTGTGTCCAGCATCACTGTTCTGTCTAGCCTGGTCTGCACACATTTCTTGCCAATTTAAATTCCACGTCAGATATGTGCTAGCAGACAAGCAAGTTCGCGCCAAATGTTTTACATCAAAGGGTAAAAGATGCATAGCACCAAACACAGATTCTAGCAATCCTGAAGTGAATGGGCTCTGTATGCTATTATTTACTACATTCGCTTATAATTCCTTCAACAGCTTAAACTCTAGTGGAGTGTGTTCATGAGTAAGCTGCTGTGGATTACTTGGATCATTCCTTATGGAAACAGGAAAAGCACAAGACTCTAAGGGCTCTCCAGCTATGGCAGCAGAGTGGAAAATTCTTTGTATTGGGGTCTCTATTTCTGCTACCAAAGGAGGTGGTACTGATGTTTCTGCAATTGGAGGAGGTGGTATAGGCCAATTTTTATCCTCCCTCTTCTGTTTTTTTATTTTCAATCAGTGCTGTGAGTGGGACAACAGATACTTTCAGATTTTTTGACTCAGCCTGCTGTCCTACAGAATAAGAAGGAGATAATGGTAGAAGTACAGTATGAATTAAATTTCAAGTGGGGAAAACAGAAGAATCAACTTTAAGACCTTTTTGGTGAGCCCATTTTACTCCTTCTCCTGCTCTGTCCCAATTTTCCACATCAAGAGTGCCTGCCTGTGGAAACCATGGGTTATGCATAATAACCTCCTGCAGCATCTTAGTTAATGTCTGAGAGCTAACCTGAGCACCAGTTTGTTTCAACGAAACTTTAAGCAACTGCACATAATGCTTTTCTTCAATAGACAAATTCTGCCCCACGTTACCCTGATTCAGAAAACTTCCCGTTCCTAGTACTTCTTTAAAGCACTGCTCCCAGTACCTCTTTAGGGCACTGACCTTATATCCGCTGCCGGTAGACTCGCCCAGGGTCCCCGTTCGCCTTGTCAATTTCAGCTTCTCTGCTCCAGCAGACCTTCTTCGTTCACATCCTCGAAGTCCCTGTGTTTGGATGCCACTTGTCGAAGTCCTCAGAGTCCCTATTCTGGGGCTCCACTTGTTACCTGCATGGACCTTGGGGGACTGAACAAAGGTTGACAAGTGTGGGCATAAAGATACAAGGCAAAAGAGTATGTTTGGAAGGTGGGGTCAGGGAGCACCTTGCCACTAGTGGGTATGGGTCCTGAGCTTTAAACAGCCCTCCGTATTTATTAAGCAAAAGAGATTGCGAGAAGTGGGGGTGGAAGAAGAGGTCAGCTGCTGGGTCCAGAGTAGACTTGCAAGACTGCATTCCTTGAACAATAGCCTCTAGATGTCCAAGTAGATAACCTCAAGGAGCCTGGCGCCAGGGAGTGACCGCCCTCAGCAAACCTCCTTGTGGCAGGCAGGCACAGTCGTGAGTTTGCCCATATCCTGCATTCATGATAAACAGTTTGCTGTTGGATCATATAGCCTCCAGTGGAATGCTTGGTCAAGATCCCTTTGGCCTTTTCAGCTTCCAACAGATACGATATCTTGAAAGTAGTGTACATAGAATTTCTTCTTAAATATCATGGAGATTCTGACTGTACACTGGTTCCATAAGAAAGATATTGATATGAACTCCGGTTAGATGTCAGTATTACTTAAATCTTTCTGATTTGAAGCACAAAGTAGTTGGCAAAAAATTGGAAGACACACCACATTGGTTCTGCAATCATGTGTCATGATAAAGAGAAAATTGCTCTCCAGATTATCCTATCACTTGCTGGGAAAGTACTATTAGTTGTCACGTGACATATTGTATAACAGTTTGCTATGTGCATAGAAATTGCTTTTTCTCTGCTCAGATTCCATCTCGACATCTATAATGACTCTTATTCTGCATGCACTAAAACTTGGTAAATACATCTGTTTTCAAATATATCATCATATGTAGCTCTTTCTTTCTTTCTTTCTTTCTTTTTTTCTTTATTTCTTCCTCTTTCTCATTTCTTTCTTCTTTCCTTCCTTCCTTTCTCTCTCTCTCTTTCTTTCTTTCTTTCTTTCTTTCTTTCTTTCTTTCTTTCTTTCTTTCTTTCTTTCTTTCCTTCTTTCTTTCTTTCTTTCTTTCTTTCTTTCTTTCTTTCTTTCTCTCTCTCTCTCTCTCTCTCTCTCTCTCTTTCTTTCTTTCTTTCTTTCTTTCTTTCTTTCTTTCTTTCTTTCTTTCTTTCTTTCTCTTTCCTTCCTCTGTCCTCCTCTTCTTTTCCTCACCTTCTCTCCTCCTCCTCCTCCTTTCTTTTTTTTTTTCGTCTGACATAGTCTCACTCTTTCACTCAGACTGGAGTCCAGTGGCAAAATAAGAGCTCACTGCAGCCTCAAAATCCTAGGCTCAAGTTACTCTCCTGCCTCAGCATCCCAAGTAGCTAGGACTGCATTCATGCACCACCATGCCCAGCTAATTTTTTAATTTTGTAGAAATAGAGTCTCAGTATGTTGCATAGGCTGATGTCCAACTCATGGGCTCAAGTGATCCTCCCACCTTGGCACCAAAGTGCTGGAATTACAGGCACAGCCTCCTCTACCTAACTGTGACTATTATGTTTCATTTTCATGATTTTCTTAACCTTAATTCACTACCTTGAACTAGATATTGTTCAGTAAATTTTTGATTGGGTAACCAGTTTTTGATACATTTAGCATTTAATATAATTCAGTCCACATATTCTTTTTAAATTTAGACCACAAAAATGTTATAGTCCTATAATTTTCAATGTCATATTGCTGTTGCTCTCAAATTTTAGTTTGTATCAGGGTACAAGTCCAGAAGAGTTTGCTAAAAAAAACCGATTTTGAGGCCCCACCCACATGAAGTTTCTATTCTAGTTCATTCACTGGGTATGGAGTTCGGCTTGGAAATTTGCATTTCCAGCATGTTTCCAGGTGATGCTCATGGGACTGGTCTCAAAGCTATACTTTGAGGATCACTGCCATAAGGGCTTCCATAGGAGCTTTTTGGAGAGAGAGAGAAAGAGAGAGAAAGAGAGAGAGAGAGAGAGAGAGAGAGAGAGAGAGAGAGAGAGAGAAGAAAAGGAAAGGAAAGGAAAGAAAAGAAAAGAAAAGAAAAGAAAAGAAAAGAAAAGAAAAGAAAAGAAAAGAAAAAGAAAAAGAAAAAGAAAGCTTCCATAGGAGTTTCTTGGAAAAAGAACTGAAGCAGTGAGTGAATAGGACTATGCAAAATAAAGTATATATATTTTAAATATCCTGGTGTATAGGCACCGTTAATAGATATCCTGTATTATGTTAATGAGAGAAAAAAGAATTATACATGTTATGGAAAAAAACAGGGTTTATTAGAAAGTTTTATTACTTAAAGTAGATTAGAATAGAAGAGATCCAGATTCAAGTCAGGTCCAGACTCTGTTCTTCCCTTTTCTCTCCTGCTCTCAATTTTCCGATTTCTTTTTCATAATCTATTCAGCCTTTTTTTTCCCCCTCTTGATTCTTTCTGTCTCTACCAGTTGTCCACTTATCTTTGCATTTTCCAGTCCAAATCAATGACAGATATTATTAATTGAAAAGAACCTTCTCACAGGCCACATCAGGGATAAGCATGTGGGGGTCTGCTGATCTATTCGGTGGTTGGACAATTATAAAGATTGATCTAGCACCCTTTTCCCGATCAGGAGTCCACAGGCAGGGACACATCTGCTAGAAGGAGATGCTGAGCATTTAGGCCCCTGTGACAGACACATCTAGACGAGTGTTTCTAACATCCAGATTGAAGGGAGAAAGAAAAGTAAGCAGAAAGTTTCTTGCATAATTAATAAAAAGAGACATCACAACTCTTGGAAAAAAGATAAGAAAACAAAAGGTATTGAGTTGTATGGTATTTCCTAATCACGACAATCACGAGATTCTCTATTTATAACATAAAGAATGTTGGAGTGCAGAGCCTGTATATAGATCTGCCTTTGTTCCCTTTTACTTTTGAACACACTTGAATTTCTCGGGATTAAGCACTAGTAGTGTGAAGAAAAGAGAAAACTTAAGAGAAGCCAGATGCTACTGAAGGATGCATTTGCCCAGTGGGACCCCAGAATGTGGACCTCTTACAAATTTGGATCCAGGATGTTAGTCTCTTTCTCTTTCCAAGTGTAAATCATTTCTATGATTCCTGCTGAGAAAAACTGACTGTGATTAGTTGATCTCAAAAAAAAAAAAAAAAAAAAAAATCTGGGCAGACAGGATAAGTTTATGCTGTCTTGGTAGGTGGCCCTAGCAGACTTCATTGTCATGTTAGGACGCTGGGAAAGAGAACTGATTATACTCATTATGATTTTTTTTTTTTTTTTTTTGCCATAGGAGCCCGCTGCAAGAGAACAGGTGGCAATCTGCTAAGGGATTTCTAACATACCTTTCTGAGTTTGTTAGAAAGATAGACATAGCTGTTAATTATTTTGAAACATTCTCTGTGCTGCGCTGTTGTCTGTTATCAGATTTGAACTTGGCGTCCACTACTTTTATAGAACAGCATCTTAATTTTCTTTTCACCTGTCTGAATAGCTTTGATTTAATGTTAAGACTAAAAGACAAATAAAATGAATCTTGCTCCTTCTCTTTTGAAGTAAATTACCTCTGCTCAAATAACTTACTTCAGGAAGCTCTAGGGCATGTGGTAAATTCATTTACATACTCTTAAGAAATGACTAGCTTTCTATAAAAAAAAGAGAAATGATTACCGTATTGGTGAAATAATAGAGCACAAAAGACTGATTTACCTCATGTTTTTCTGTCTTTGCAGCTTTCTGACAAATCACAAGACTCCATATATGTTAAACTGGGTACAGCAGTCTCTCGGTGTGTGGAAAGAAAACTTGCTGAGTTAATGATCTGTGGCTGAGCAGGAAAGAAAATGAGGGTAGCATAATGAATAAAGCTAAGGTTCTTTGTTCCTCTCTTTAAGTCACCTCTTTACCCTGAGACCACTCAGACTCATCTAGGCCAAGACCCAGAGAGAGCAAACTGCTTCTGTTTAATTAGTAAAGGTCAAGCTCATTGTATTTTCTTTTGAACCTGTGGCTCCCCATGAAAAGATGAGCTGACCACAGTATAGCCCTCTGGATATGAAAGAGCATAATTATTTTAGATATTCGAAACATGTACAACTTCTGCTTTGATTTTACACTTACTTTGTCCTTTTTTTCCACTTAATTTTCTAGTACACTGCACAGCTATGCTAATTTGGCATGGATGCTAAATATAAGGTCAGAGCATCTCACTTTGGTCTTTACTTGATTGCTTATCACCCTTCCTGAATGCCATTTCTGTTTACTCTATGCATCTGATCTCATGTCGGCACTGCATCCCCTTGGCAGGCTGGTGTTCTTGTTTTTCTGTCTTTCCAAGCAGCTGTTCAATAATTTCATATGACATAATGTAAATGTATTTTCTATTCACGAGGGAAGAAAGTGAGTCCCCCTAATCTCAGACAATCTTCCATCACAGATTTCTTTTATCCAATGATCAGAAGAAGTTCTGTAGTTTTTGCATTTATAATCTTTGTTGTATAAAGGCATTTTGAGAGAAATTACACAAATATTTGTATTTTCCTTTTTAAATCACGTGTCACAATCACAGTACATTTTACAAGTCATTTCAATATTTATTATAAGCCAGTGGACCCATTCCCTGGCTTCTCATTCATTGACACCTGCAAATAATCAGTGAAGATAATTAGGCACATGAATAGACATAGCTCTACATAAATTAGTTTGGAAGCATTCTGGTATGGGGTAGATTTGGAAAAATTATGTTTCTATGTTTAATTTTTATATGAGGAAGAAAAACCTCTAGGCTCTAATGTAATTTTTGGTTTGTGCAGCTGATTAAAAACAAAGAGTAAAAGTCAAATATTAAAGTTCTTTGGCTTCAGTTTTTGGCACCCAAAGAAATCTCCATGGTTCCTGAATGGAGAACAACATTAACCAGCATGCTCTGGTTCTGTCTATACACTTTCTAACGCTACTTTGACTTGAGGTTTTAAAGACCATATGGCAAATTTATAAACACTCTGAGTGCGCAGGTTTTTCTGAGAAATTATATGAGATTACCACCTACCCGAGACTTAGGGAAATCAAAAAAGACATGCATTTTCTGGATGTCTGGTTTCTGTTAGTGATTTTTGGAAACTCTGCCAAGAGCTATTTAAGAGTTTTCAAGTTGGTGGCTGGCAAACAAGATCCATATAGAATATAGGCAATATCTATTTCCTAAAGAAGTAATACATAATTATAGGGATAGATTTTAAAATGTATTTATTGCTTTCTATTAGTTAAAAAAAAATGTTAATCCATTGAAATAATAATTAATTGATGTACTATGTTCAGAGTTATATTTCCAGAACAAACGTGATTTTATCACGTCCTTGATTAAAACCCAGTTTCCTACAGGAAAAATTCTAATCTCCTTATCTTGATATCTCTTTTTTCATGCCCTGGTCTAAAACTGCTTTCTATTTCCATTTTCTATATAGCATTTTGTTTTCTTTTTCATGCACCTTATATTACAAATTATTATCTAGTGCCTAAGTTGACCATTTTCATTGTGGTTTCTTTATTGTTTCGCCATCTGAATCTTATGTTTATATCTAAAGCCTTTTTTTTTTTTAACAGAGTTTAGCTCTTGTTGCCCAGGCTGGAGTGCATCAGCGAGATCTCAGTTCACTGAAACCTATGCCTCCCTGGCTCAAACGATTCTCTTGCCTCAGCCTCAAAAGTAGCTGGGATTACAGGTGCCTACCACCATGCCCAACTAATTTTTGTATTTTTAGTAGAGACGGGGTTTCAACATGTTGGTCAGGTTGGTCTCGAACTCCTGACCTCAGGAGATCCACCCAACTCGATCTCCCAAAGTGCTGGGATTACAGGCATGAGCTACTGAGCCTGGCCTAAAGTTTAGTTTTTAAAAAACAAATTAACTGTTGAAACATTATCCATTATTCACCTCCTCAACTATGAATTGTATAATCAAAGATAGCTAATGTATCATATCTTTGAATCCACTCCCCTGTGCTCTCTGAAGATTCAGGTACATAGAAAAATCTCAAAATACGGCTGCTTAAAAAAATAATAAATAGAAAAATTAATTATATCTATCCTAGACTTCATGTGTAGACATTTATAACCATAGTATAGTATGTAAAGCACTAAAGCTTTCCTAAATACTAGTTCTGATTTACTCTGAGGTCAGATTTGAGTAATCCCTGGGAGCACATAACATTATGAAATTGCTTTTCGCTAGCACTGTCTTTTGTGACATAAAAACAAACCCTTAGGTTTTTAACCCAGAGCTAAATTTACTTTCATTTACTCTCTGTAACTTCAAAAATGTGAAGAGAGTTTTTACAGCCTATGGTATATAAATGTCAGCAAACTAGAAAGACAGAGAGAAGATAGAGATGAGTAAAAAAGAAATCACTGAAAATATAAAAATAAAGTATGTAGTATTACATATTTTAAAACACTAAGTAAAATTCACATTCTGAGTCATCAAGAAAAAAATCTTGTGTATACCCTTTATTTAAGGAGGAAGAAAAGTCTATATTTTAAAACCATTTCCTAATAATGGTTAAAGTAAACAAAACCAGCCTGTCTGGAATTTTAAACTGCAAATGTATTTCCAGGCAATTTGTGTGAAATGTCTGTGTTCTGATATGCCAGAGAATTGGGAAAAAACAAACTAGACTTGCATAAATGACTAAGCAGACACTGCTGAAATATCCTGAAGTACAGATATTTCTGAACTTTTACTGGATTCAGGAAGCCACAGGAGCTCTGAACCTTTAATGAATTCAGTAAGCAAAATTAAGGCATATTTGTGAAAATATTTAGTTAGACTTGCTTTTAACTCCTACATAGGCTAATAAGGCTCAACATGGAAAAATCTGAGCTCTGGTCATGATGTGACAGGAAACACCCAATAAGTGAGTGCAGATGGTTCCATCAACGAGACTATGGCAGAAAGCCTCCTAAAAGACAATAGAAATTATCTTTATGGTTAACTAAATAAACAACTTGAAAACATGTATTTGTGTTTTTTGACTGGATTAGAACCACTTTGAGGGCAGAGATTGTATGTAATTTGTTCAACATGATATATATCTAATGTCAAGCACAGGATCTTGTACATATCAGAGCCTAAAAAAAAATTGAATGAATGAATGAATAAATGAATGACTTGTAGATCAAACTTGCACATTGTTTTTACCATAAAATGTTTATCACTGATAATATCGTGAACCCTAAACACATTGCTCTAATAGGTACTTCATTTTATTTAACTAATGAGGGGTAAATAGAGACATGAAAAGGGATAACACAGTTTGCGGACTTAATTGGAGCAAACATTTGTTTAAGTTGATTTTATAGAAACCATATAGAAATCTGGCAATTGTCTATTTAATTTACAGAAAGTAATTCTGTCAACTTTGTATTCCAATAACCTGTAATTAAATGAGTCAAGGTCAGAGAATGTTGGAGTGGGAGATGAGAATCAATCTACTGACTTCCAGCTGCAGCTAACTGACCTGCTGCCATTTGGGCACGATCAATTGGGCAGTTGGGGAATAACAATGAAAGAAGCTGATGCAACACACCACAGAGCAGAGGTCAAAGTATACATGCATTTTCTTTGAGAAAAAATTAAAAGTTAAGGATGCTAAAAATTATTGATAGAATTTTTATGCAGGTTCTTAAAATTTAAGGCTCATGAAACTCATAGATAATATATGTCTATTAATTCCAAGGAGCTTAACATGATATTCAAAAAGTCACATCACATAATTTAGTCATATTAAATATAAAAGCAAGTTAGCAGTGAAAATTAGCCATAATCAGTGTTACACAAAGTTGTTACATGCCCTTGAATGAAACATCTTATTCGTCAGTTATTTTCATATGCGATCTTGTAAGTCTCCTTAAAAAGTAACAAAAAAGAGTTAGACATAGATGTTTATATGATTTTAAAAATTTGTAAGATAAAACAAATGGCAAAAAGCACATCTAGGGATATTTGTAAGGTCACAGAAGCCAAAATGATGAGGACCAGAGTAACAATTTACTGGAAGAAATGTGCCTGGGTTACTATAAGAACTATTCCAGAGCGTTTGCCTTACCTGCGCCATATTTCTCTACTAAAGGGCTCTTACAGAAACTTAAATTTTAAAGCATTCTCTTGGCAAGTCAATTACTTCATTCAAAATAGAAGTTCTCTATATACATAAAATTTACTTACACCTGTTTCTCAGAGAAAATTTGGAAAGAGAAAAAAAATGAGAAATGTTACAATAAACAGGCTACTTAAACAATACTATTATAATCTTTTAATATATCTCGTTTCTATCTTTATCTTTTTCCACTTTCTTCTCTGAATATTTAATCATATATTTCTTAATTTTTTACTTTATAATACATTAAGAGATTGTTTTCTTGCTAGCCTATAGTTTAGCTGTTACAATTAAAAGTTGCCAATTATGCTTCTAGCCAGATGGACCAACAGGAAATATGCAAAACGCCCTACTCAAACTAATGAGAAAACTGGACAGGAGACAGTTTTTTCAACACACTGGAGATAGGCAATTAATGACAGTTATTCCTGAGGGTCTAATAAAAATGATATAATCCCTTAAATTCTCAAATTTTTTCAGTATACTGCCTGAGAGAATTTCTGTCTATAGCACAAGGAGAGGAATACACAACACCCCAACTTACTCCTTAAATTGAGAAGATGGACTATGGAGCCTGGGAAGATCAATGCAGTTAGAATTATTAGGGAATGCCAAGTAGGAGAGAGCTGCAGAGACAGAGAACTCTGACGTATCCTCCTCAAATATTCAACTGAATATTGATCAGCATTGAGCTTGGGAAAGGAATCTTCCAAAAAGACTAAAAAAGAAAACTTTGATAAATCAAAAAAGAACTGAAACAGATGTTAGGATTAACAAAAAAGATGATCAACATATGTATTATGACTGTGTCTTCTATATTTCAAATATTAAGTAGTCAAATTGTAAAATATAGACAGATCAAATTCTAAAGACACAAACTTCAAAGTCCAAGATAAAAAACATAGTGGATAAATAATAGCAGATTAGACAGGGCAGAAGAAAATATTAGTGAATCTGAAGACATAGCAATAGAAACTAACCAAACTAAAGACCAAAAATAATTTTTAAAAAATGAACAGATTGAAAAACTATTAAAAATGTTGAGCTGAGGGGCAACTTCAAGAAATCTAATATACAAAGGTCCTTGATTTATGATGGGGCTATGTCATGATAAACTCATTGCAAGTGGAAAATGCATTTAATACCCTAATAATCCCTTCTTAGAGTCAATAAATTTTAAGTCTAACCATCGTAATAAACACAGAAATGCCTGAACTTATGAAGAGGTTACATCCCTATAAACCCATCCTAAAGCTGAAAAATCTTAAATAGAACCATAATAAGTTGGGAACTATCTACACGAATTTGGAGTCCTAAATAAAGATAAAAAAGAGGAGGTGATACAAAAATATTTGGTAAAAAAAACAGCTGAAAAAATGTCAAATTTGACAAAAATTATATACTTAGTTCTAAGAAGAATAATGAACCCTGATTACAAGAAAAATGATGTAAACTAAATCAAGTCATGTTATAACTAATGTTACATAAAAAGGAACAGGCATGTCAGCAGATGTTTTGTTGAAAATAATGGTATAGTCAAGCAACATCTTTAAAATAATAAGAAAGAACATTGCCAACTTAGAGTTTTTTACTCAGTTAAAAATATTTCAAAATTGAAGGCAAAATAATAACTTTATTAAACAAAAGATGCAGGAATTTATTGAGCAAAGATTACACTAGAAGACATAATAAGGAAGTTTATAAAGTTAAAAGAAAAATGATTCTGGATGAAAATACAGACTTACCATGCTGCTATAAAGACACATGCACACGTATGTTTGTTGCGGCATTATTCACAATAGCAAAGACTTGGAATCAACCCAAATGTCCATCAGTGACAGACTGGATTAAGAAAATGTGGCACATATACACCATGGAATAAGCCATAAAAAAGGATGAGTTCGTGTCCTTTGTAGGGACATGGATGCAGCTGGAAACCATCATTGTCAGCAATCTATCGCAAGAACAGAAAATCAAATATCGCATGTTCTCACTCATAGGTGGGAACTGAACAATGAGATCACTTGGACACAGGAAGGGGATCATCACACACTTGGTCCTATTGTGGGGAGGGGGGAGGGAGGAGGGATAGCATTAGGAGATATACGTAATGTAAATGGGTGCAGCACATCAACATGGCACATGTATACATATGTAACAAACCTGCACGTTGTGCACATGTATCCTAGAACTTAAAGTATAATAAAAAAAGAAAATACAGACTTACACAAACAACAAAGAACCACAAAAATGCTAATCATATGAATAATTACAAGCATCTTTCTTATTTTAAAGCTCTTTAAAAGATAGTTGACCATTTAAAGTGACATAAGCAAATATGGTGGAGTAAGGAAGTTCAAAAGTCTGTTACTCCATAAAAGCAAGCAGAAAGTTGCCAGAATCAACTTTTTTGGAGCTCTGGAAAAGTACCAAAGTCTGAAGCAATCATGGAATGCTGAATAAAACAAAAACAAAACCCAAAACAGCTGTATATCAGAAAGAACAGTGAGGTTTGTGGTGTTTTAAGTAATCCTAGTCCCCTGCACCTCTTCCCCACTCAGCAGTGGCCCTGAATATTGTCCTCCAACAACTCACATTCTTGGTATAGGTACTGGGAGAAACATGCCAGATTTAATTTGTAAGGAATTTTGACCTTTCTTCTTCTTCTTCTTTTTTTTTTTTTTTTAAATCTACCTGGTCCCTGTAGAATCAGTTTAAGAGTTTATATTTATCTTTCCTTACTTGGAACCCTCTTGATGTTGAGTCAGCTACCAAGGGGTGTTTGGAAGAAGCATTTATAGGGAAATATATTATTCATTGTTGCCTGGTTCAATGGATAACAGTTGGAGCAAAGCATAGATTAACCAAAAGCTTAGGAGAAAGACTGAAAATGAGATGCTTTGGGGCATAAGAATTTTGAAAAGATCTAAGACATTTCTGGGAATTGAGAAGGCAAAAAATATGCCAAGTCTGTGCACATGCTTTGCAAATATCTTAGAAGGTCTTGGTCTCAACTCTGGCTGACCTTAAGGTTTCACACAAGCAGAAAGTAAAGGCTAAGGCAGAGTTTTGAACTACCTGGCTAAGTGTTCACTGTGTGTCCCAGTACATGCAGAGAAGCAATTTACAGAAAGTGTGAGTTTGGTTTTTGTTTGTTTTGGTTTCAGGCATTCAGGAAAATTTCTGTCCAATAACAAGCTGATCATTAACTTAAAAGAACAGATACTTTAGTGAATACATAAAATAATGAATACAGCCTTCACAACATTTGTTCATGAAATGTCTCTGAATAAACAAGAAGCAAAAAATAAAACAATTGTTGGAAGAAACCTTGGGACAGAGGGAATCCTAATTCGAGAGTGTCCACATTATTATATCCCAAATGTTCAGTTTTTAACAACAACAACAACAAAACATGCAAAGGAAGAAGAATTTATGGGCACTACACAAGGAAGAAAAGCAATTAATAGAAACTTTCCATTAGGAAGCCCAAGTATTGGACTTTTTAGACAAAGATTTTTAAATCAACTATATTAAATATGTTTTAAAAAGCTAAAGGAAACCATATTTGAATAAATGAAGCCATAAAAATAATCTTATCAAACAGAGAATATCAATAAGGAAATGAAAATTTCAAAAGAGAGTCCAGAAATAAACTCATATTATCTGTTGCTAATCGATTTTTGACAATGCTGCTAAGTTCATTCAATGGGGTGAGAACAGTCCATTCAACAAATGGTGCTGGAATGGTTGTTTTTTACATGCAAGAGATGAAATTGGAACCCTACCTCAAACCATATGTTAAAAATTATCTCAAAATGGATTAATGACATATATATAAAAGGGGTAAATCTGAACGACTTTGAATTTGTCAGTGGAAATTCTAGACACCAGAATAATGCTCAGTAACAACAACAACAAAAATAGGTAAATTAGATAAATTAGACTCAATATCAATGAAAAATTATTGTGCATAAAACAACTTTATCAAAAAATAAAAATATTACCTATATAATCCAAGGAAATACTTGTGAATCATACATCAAAAAAGGGCTTACTATGTGAGTAACTCTTACATCTCAATTAGAAAATAATCAAATTAAAACCACGGGAAAAGTACTTGAATAGACATTTCTCCAGTGAAGCTATTCAAATGGCCAATAAACACATGGAAAGATGCTCAATATCATTAGTTATTAGGGAAATGGAAATACAATAGTAGTATAGTGCAGTAGTACAATAAGTTACTACTTAACCACTACTTAACCACTACTGTCTATAATTTAAAAGAATGAATGAAAAATTACAAATGTTGTTAAAGATGTAGAAAATTTG
This sequence comes from Papio anubis, assembly GCF_008728515.1. Classification (NCBI taxonomy): domain Eukaryota; kingdom Metazoa; phylum Chordata; class Mammalia; order Primates; family Cercopithecidae; genus Papio; species Papio anubis. The sequence continues at coordinate 78,129,896 of NC_044982.1, forward strand.
GAATTGTTCTACATTGTTGGTGGGAATGTAAAATGGTGCAGCCACCATGAAAACAGTTTGGTGGTTTTCAAAAAACTAGAGACAGAAGTACCACTTGATATAACAATTTTACTCCTAAGTATATTCCAAAAAGAATTGAAGAAAGAGATTGAAACAGACACTTGTACACCAATGTTTATTGTAACACTATATACAAGAGGCAGATTGTAGAAAAAACTCATGTCCATAAACAGAAAAATTGATAAATATAATATGACACATACAAACAATGGATTATTATTCAGCTGTAGAAAGAAATCATGCACTGGTTAAGGTAACTCCATAGGTGAATCTAAAAGTCATTATTAATGAGTTTCTTATTTGTAATTCTTTTTGTTTCCAATCTGACTTATAAGGCAGCTGCATAAAACAATAATTATACATCTCTATTAATGGATGCTGTATAAAGATTTAATTTGTGACAATGACAACAAAAAATGCAGTTGTAGCTATACAAATAAAAGGCTTCCATACCATCCAAATTAAGTTCAGAATTAATATTATTCTTATTAGTAATTATATTAGACATAAATAGATTATTCAATTGAAGGCAGAGTTTGGCAGGATAGATAAGAAGACATGAACCAAACTATATGCTTTCTACAAGAGACATTCTTTGGATTCAAACACAAATCGATACACAGTAAAAGGATAGAACAATATTTCCTGAAAAGATCAACCAAAAGAGTGTAGGTGTGGCAATATTATTATCAAACAAACAGACTTTAAGATTTTATACAGACAAAGGATATTATATAATGATTAAAGAGCCAACCAGGAACAACAAATACCAATTATAAACATATATGCATCTAATAAGATAGACCCAAAATTTATTAAGTAAATACTGGCAGTGCTTCAATAATGGATAACAGAACTGAACAGATTATAAGCAAGAAAATAGAAGACTTCAGCAACATTAAAAATTAACTATACCAAATAGGCAACTACTGAACACTACACACAGGAATAACAAAATATACATTGTTTTCAACTGTGCATGAAACATTCTCTGGGATAGACCATTTCTTTGGCCACAAAACAAGTCTCAAAAAGCTCAAATAGATTTAAATTATTCAATACAATTTCTCTGAATAAGGTAGAATTAAATTAGAAATAACAGAAGAAAATTAGAAAAATTTACAAATATGTTGAAATTAAATATTACATTCTTAAATAGTCAATAATCAAAGAAGAAATTGTAAAGTAAATTAGAAAAATACTTTGAGACAAATAAAAATCAAAATATAACATATGAAAATATATGGGGTGCAGCAACAGTAGTTACTCAAGCAGAAACACTTACTTTTAGTATTATAACCCAAACATTTACCTTTAGAAGGTGTTCAGAAGAAATATCTCAAATCAATGACCTAACTATCCACCTCAAAAAACTAGAAAGGGAAACAAAGTAAACTAAAATCTAGAAAAAGGAAGAAAATAATAAATAATAAAAATAATAAAGATTAAAATGCATAACTTGATAGAAAGTAGGAAATCAGTAGAGAAGATCAATGAGATAGAAATTTGGTTCTTTTAATAAAAATCAATAAAATTGAGGAACTTCGGCAAGACTGACCAAGAAAAAAAGAGAGACAACTAAATCTATTAAAATCAGTACTGAAAGTGGAACACTACTACTAGCCTAACTGCAATAAAATGGATTGTAAAAGAGAGGCTGAGGCAGGAGGATCACTTGAAGTCAGAAGTTTGAGACCAGCCTGGAAATAGAGTGAGACCCCATCTCTCTTTCTCTAAAAAATAAAAGGGGGGGGGGGGTTGTAAAATAATACTATGAATAATTTTATGACAAAAGATTAGATAACCTATATGAAATGGAAAAATTCCTAGAAACCAAATCTGACTCAAGGAGAAATAGAAAGTATGAATAAGTAAAAAGTTTACATTAGTAATTAACAACAACAACAAAAAAACAAAAGCCAACAACTAGGACCAAGGACAGAACCAGATGGTTTCACTTAAGAATTCTGCCAAACTTTAAAGAAGATTTAACACCAACCCTTTTCAAACTTGTCCAAGAAATAGAAGAGGAGAGAACATCTTCTAATTCATTTCTTTGAGGTCAAAATTACCAAAGCCAACACAAGACGTTATAAGAAAAGAAAGCTAATGACCAATATAGCCTATAAATAAACATGAAAAACTCCCTATCAAGATATCAGCAAACAAAATCCAACAGCATTTTAAGAAGATTATATATCATGTCCAAGTAGGATATTTAAAAAAAAAAAGCATTTGACAAAATTCAGTGTTTCCATGATAAAAACACTTTAAAAACTAGGAATGGAAAGGAATTTCCTCAGTGTGATAAAGAGTATGTACAAACCTGAAAATGAACGCTTTCTCTCTGTTATGGACTTAATTGTTTTCCCCTAAAATGTGTATGTTGAAGCTCTAACCCTCAGTGTGACTTTATTTGAAGATAGGGTCTTTAGGGACGTAATCAAGTTGTTAAATGAGGTCAGCAGTGAGGTTCTCATCCATCCAATGTGACTAGCATCCTTAGAAAACAAAGAAAAAGACACCAAAGATCTCTTTCCCTTCATGTGAGCAGAGAGTGAGAACTTAGGATGAAGGTGTTCATTTAAAAGCCAGGAAAAGAGTCCTCACCTGAAACCAAATTTGCCAGCATACTGAGTGCAGACTTCTAGCGTCAAGAACGGGGAGACGATAAATGTCTATTGGTTAAGCCACCCAGTCTGTAGTATTTTGTTATGGCAGTTAGAGAAGACTAATATGCCCTTTAGTTATCACGACAATACAAGAAGAATGTCTGCTCTTGCTTTTCTCCTCGAGATTGCACTGGAAGTTCTAGTCAGTAAAATTATGTAAGAAAAAGAAATAAAAGGCATTCAAGGCTTCTGGTTTCCTATGCAAGAAGCTTGAAAGTTGCCACTCCATTCTTAAAATAAGCAAAAAGCAAAAAATAAAGATAAAATAACTGAAAAAAATCAACAACTCTTCTTAAATCCATAAGAGAAATTTGGTTCCAGGGCAAACCATTGTCCCCAAAATTGGAGAGAGTGATAGATGAATACAGAGAATCACAGCTTAATGGAGCAGAAACCCAGAAGCTGAAACCCCTGCAGGAACCAATGCCAGAATAGGAAAACCTGAACTTTAATTGATGAATCGCTGCAGGTCCAGCATTAATAAATCTGAGAAACAAGAACTCCAGGAAGATTGAAGGTGGAGATGTGGCCTTTGTACTTTTGTGAGTTTTACCTTCAGGAGCACTACCAGGTTCTCACAGTGAATATCAGAAACAGTACAATACTTCTTAGAGCAGGCCAACAAGAAAAGAAATTATTTTGAAATATATTAAACCATTCTGTTCTTCTTATGTTCTTCTCTCAGGAGAACTTATTTAACCAGATATCAACCTGATTGGGTTTTATTAGAGCCTACCTGCTCCCAGGGAACCAAAGCACCCATCTCTAGCTGGCTCTAGACTTCCACTTAGGAGGAGGAAAATACTCAACTCGAGCCCACTCTAGGTATCCTATCCTACCTAATGGAGAGAGGGAAAAAGACATGAGAAGCACACATGAAGTTCACGGTTCAGAAGCACAAGCATACTAATAGTCTGAGACCTAATCATAAGACTGCAGAATGCTTCCCCTATCCCCAAATATTACCACTACAATACTAAAGGTTTACCTACACCAGATCTTTTTTTAAAATAACGAATAAAATATACAGTATGAAAAAACAGATTGGCAATTTAAACAGAGAGATACTGGATACAAATAATAAATATCTCTGAGGGGATTATTAGTAGCCTGGACACAGCTGAGGAAAAATATCTGAGCTTGAGGATGTGTCAAAAGAAACCTCCAAAATTAAAAGTAAAGTAAAAAGAAAGACTGAGGAAAACAGAAAATCAAGAACTGTGAGCTAACTACAAAAGGTATATACTTAAAGTGTTGAGTAAACATAGCGCTTCAATCTAAGAGCCATAGTGAGGAGCAAGAAATTATTCTGAAAGAAAGAAAGAAAGAAAGAAATGCAAAGAAAGAAAGACAAGAAAATAAAGAGAGTTTATTGCCAGTAGACCTGCCTTGCAAGAAATGTTAAAATAATTTCATTTGAGAGAAAGAACATGATATAGGTCAGAAACTTAGAAATATGTAAAGAAAAGAAGGACATCAGAAAATGAGTAAATGTATAACCAACATTTGAGAAAGCCATTGTACAAAAGCTGTATATAACAAAGGAATAAACAGAAGTGTGATCCTCTGAAAGCATCCAGAATTGAAGCCAAATTATCATGTATTAACATAACATACATTACAGTGACACTTTCATGTGGTGAGGGAAAGTCCTAGCCAAATTAAAGTAAAATGAAATATAGGTGATGGCTTCTCCAGATGAGGAAGAGTCAGCACACACACACACATATGCAAACACACACCACCCCCCCTCCCTGCCCTGCCAAATAAGCAGTATTTCAATACTCCCAAAGAATCATACTAACCCTCCAGCAATGGATCTTAAACAAAATAAAAATTCTGAAATGACAGATATATTAGTTCATTCTCATGCTGCTAATAAAGACATATCTGAGACTAGGTAATTTTTAAAGGAAAGAGGTTTAATGGACTCACAGTTCCACATGGCTGGGGAGATCTCACAATTATGGCAGAAGGCAAAGGGATGTCTTACATGACAACAGGCAAAAACAGCTTTTGCAGGAAAACTCCCATTTATAAAACTATCAGCTCTCAAGAGACATATTTACTACTATGAGAACAGTATGGGGGAAAACGCTCCCATAATTCAATTATCTCCACATGGCTCTGCCCTTGTCACATGGGGATTATTATAATTCAAGGTGAGATTTGGGTGGGGGAACACAGCCAAACAATACCAATAGGCAAATAATTCCAAATATAGATTATAAGGAACTCCTTTAGATCCAAGAGAAAATAGAAAAAAAAAAAAACCCATAGAAATCAGAGAAATAATTCAGAATATGAATTAAAACTTTACTAAAAGGATAGAAAAAGTCAATTAAACCATTTGGAAATAAAAAATCATTGAAAGAATTATAAAATATAGTTAAAATATCGTAAAAAGGCAAAATTAAGCAGAAGAAAAAATTTCAGAGCTTTAAGATTGATCTTTTGAATTAGCATAGACAAAAATAAAGAAAATATAATTTTAGAAAATGAAGAAAGTCTTCAAGTAATATAAGATTATGTAAAGTGACCAAACTCATGAATAATAGGCATTCCTGAGGGAGAAGAAAATGTAAAAAGCTTGGGAAACACGTTTTAGTGAATAATTTAAGAAAACTTTTCTAGTTTAGCTAGAGAATAAAACATGTAATACAAGAAATTCAGAGACACCTGGGAGAGACTGCAAGATGAACCTTATCAAGGAATAGTCATCAAACTATCCAAAGTCAACATGATAAAAAAAAAAATCCTAAAAGCAGCAACAGAGAAGCATCTAATTACTTATAAAGGAAACCCCATCAGACTGATGAAGGATCCTTGAGCAGAAACCTTAGAAGTCAGAAGTGAATGGAAGTGTATATTCAGCCTTCTTAAGGAAAACAAACAAACAAACAAACAAACAAAACCCAATAATTCTCTTTTCTGCCAAACTAAGTTTCATAAGTCAAGGAGAAATAAGGCCTTTCCCAGAGAAGCAAATGCTAAGGAAATTCATCACCACTAGACCAGCCCTACAAGATATGCTCAAAGAAGTTCTAAATATGGAAATAAAAGGACAGTAGTCACCACTATAAAAGCACACAAAAGTACAATTGTATCCTATAATGCAGTTACACAACTGAGGCTACAAATAAGTAACAATAATATGACAGGCACAGAATCTCACATATCAATATTAATCTTGAAAGTAAATAGCCTAAATGCTTCATTTAAAAGAGATAGGCTGGCACTGGATTAAAAACAAGATCCAACATTGGCTTTCTACAAGAGACTCACCTAAAGGGGAAAGACATCCATACATTCAAAGGGGTGAAAAAAGATACACCATGCAAATGGGAAACAAAAATGAGCAGAAATAGCTATACTTATATTAAACAAAACAAACTTAAATAAAAAACTTAAAAAAGGACAAAGAAGGTCATAAAGGATCCAATTCAACAAGAAGATATAAGTATCATAAATATATATGCACCCAACATCAGAACACCCAGATCCATAAAGCAAACACTTTCAGAGCTAATAAAAGAGATAAACAGCAGTACAATAATAGTGGGGGGGCTTTAGTACCTCCTTGACAGCACTAGACAGATCACTGAGGCATAAAATCAACAAAGAAATGCTGGACTTAAACTGTACTTGAGGCCAAATGTACCTAACAGACACTACAGAACATTCTACCCAACAGTAGAATACATGTTTTTCTTATCTTTACACAGAGCATTCTCGAAAATGTGCCATATTCTTGGCCATAAAACAAATCTCAATAAGTTCTAAAAATCAAAATAACATCAAGTATCTTCTTGGAACAGAGTGGAATAAAAGTAGAAGTCAAAACCAAGAAGAAGCCTCACAACTATACAAATACATCGAAATTGAACAACTTGTTCTTGAATCATCTTTGGTTAAATAATGAAATTAAGGCAGAATTTAAAAAAATGAAACAAATGAAAATACAGACACAGCATACCCAAATCTCTGAGATATAACAAAATATAAGAGGAAACTTCATAGCACTAAATGCCTACATCAAAGGGATAGGAAGATCTCAAATTAACAACCTAACATATCAGCTCAAAGAACTAGAAAAACAAAGCCAAACCAACCTCAAATCTAGCAGAAGAAAATAAATAATAAAGATTAGAGCAGAACCAAATGAGATTGAAACCACAAAATAAAAACCAACATAAAGGATCAATGATATTAATAGTTTGTTATTTGAAAAGATAAATAAAATTGTTTGATCTCTAGCTAGTTTAACCAAGAAAAAGAGAAAGAAGATTCAAATACGTACTATCAGAAATGGTAAATGTGATGTTATAACTGATACCACAGAAATATGAAAGATCATCAGAAACCATCATGGGCATCTTTAGGTGCACAACTAGGAAACCTAGAGGAAGTGGACAAATTGCTGCAAACATGCAGCCTCCTAAGATTGAACAAGGGAGAAACAGAATCCAGAACAGACCAATAATGAGTAATGAGATTAAGTTAGTAATAAAAATGTCTTCCACAAAAACAATAAAAAGTCCAGGTCCAAATGTATTCACAGCCAAATTTTACTAGACATACAAAGAAAAACTGGTAAGAATCTTAGTGAAACTGTTCCAAAAAATTGAAGAAGAAAAATTTCTCTATAACTCATTCTACAAAACCTGTATCATCTTGATTTCAAAATCACGCAAAGACACAACAGCAACTAAAAACTACAGGCCAATATCCCTAATGAACACAGATGAGAAAATAGCAAAATACTAGCAAATCAAAACCATTGAGGACTGAACTCTGATTTTTTTTTTTTTTTCTCATCCATATTCCTGTCTAAGGGACCTGGGGAGTCATGCCCTGCAAATCATAAATTCTCATCAGATGAATTTTATTTGACTCTATATATTTGACCTACTTTCCAACCCGACTCTGGCATATCATCATGAAACAAGGAAGAAAATCAAAATATTTTATCCCAAATCATGTTTCTTTGCCATATTTTGAAATGGCCCTGCAGAACTCTTCTTTGTGGGGGAAAATTTGCATATGTAAAGCATCTCTATTAAACATAGCTAGATCTTTTTCTTCCAGACCCTCCCAATCCTAAAGAGATTAACTAAGATCTAAAAAGGAAATATTTGTCAGCTATCAAGGGAAGCTATTATAAGAGTTCAAAAGAACTTTGATCTCCATTATCTTTATCTTAACCTGAACATTACCTCTCTATCAATCCCAGGTCTTTAGACAAATTCAACCAATTGTCAACCAGAAAATGTTTAAATTCCCCTATAGCCTGGAAGCCCCCACACTTTGAGTTTTCCTGCCTTTCTGGACTAAACCAATATATTTCTTAAATGTATTTGATTGATGTCTCATGCTTCTCTAAAATGTATAAAACCAAGCTGTGCCTAGACAACCTTGGGCACATGTTCTTGGGACCTCCCGAGGGCTGTATCATGGGCCATGGTCACTCATATTTGGCTCAGAATAAATCTCTTCAAATATTTTACAGAGTTTGACTCTTCATTGACACCATAAGCACATCAAAAAGATAATACACCACAATCAATTAAGTCTTATTTCAGGGATGCAAAGAAGGTTCAACATTTGGAAATCAATACATATATTTCATCATATAAATAGAATAAAAATAAAACTATATTATCGTTGCAATAGATGCAGAGAAAGTTTTTGATAAAATCCAACATCCCTTCATGGTAAAAAACCTCAACAGGGTAGGCATTGAAGAAACATACCTCAAAATAATAAAAGGCATATACTATAAGCCCATAGCCCACATCACACTGAATAGGGAAAGGTTTAAATCATTCCTCCTTAGAACTGAAACAAGAGAAAGATGTCCATTTTCACCACTCCTATTCAACACAGTACTGGAAGTCCTTGCCCAAGCAATCAAGCAAGGGAAAATTTAAAATGCATTTCTCTGTAGAGAAAACTCTGTAGACTCCCGCAAAAGACACTTAAATTTGATAAATTACTTTGGCAAAGTTTCAGGATACAAAATCAATATATAAAAATAAGTAGCATTTATATACATCGATAACGTTCAATGTGAGAACCAAATCAAGAACTCAATCCCATTTATAATAGCTACAAAAGATAATGAATATCTAAAAACACATCTAACCAAAAAGGTGAAAGATCTCTGTAAGAAGAACTACAAGACATTAGTGATAGAATGTAGATGACACAAACAAATGGAAAAACATTTCATGCTTATGAATTGGAAGAATTAATATCATTAAAAAGACCATAGTTTACAAAGCAATCTAGATTCAATGTCATTTCTATGAAATTACTAATGTGATTTTTCACAGAATTAAAAAATGCAACCCTAAAATTTATATGAAACCAGGAGAGAGACTGAATGGCAAAGCAATCCAAGGGTGGGGGGGGAAACTGTAGATATCACATTTCCTAACTTCAATTTTACTATAAGTCTATAGTAACAAAAACAGTGTAGAACTGGTACAGAAATAGACACATAGATCAATGGAATAAAATAGAGAACCCAGAAAGAAAGCCACTTACTTACAACCAACTGATCTTTGACAAAATCAGCGAACATATACAATGTGGAAAGGACACCTTATTGGGTGCTGAAGAAATTGGATTACCACATGCAAAAGAATGAAACTGGGTTCTATCTCTCATCATACTCCCAAATTAAGTGTTGTTGGATTAAATACTTAAATATAAGACCTGAAACTATAATAATCCTAGAAAAAAACCTAGGAAAACCTCTTCTAGCCACTGACCTGGGCAAAGAACCTATGAGTAAGATCTCAAAAGGATATGCAAAAGTAGACAAAGGGGACTTAATTTATTTAAGAAGCTTCTGCACAACAAAAGATGTAATCAACAGAGAAAACAGACACCTAAAAAATGGCAGAAAATATTTATGAACCATGCAGTGACAAAGGACTAATAGCCAGACTCTACAAAGAACTCAAGAAACAACTCAATAAGAAAAAAAAATCCCATTAAATGTGGACAAACAATATGAACAGACGTTTCTCAGAAGAAATACACGTGGCCAAGAAACCTATGAAAAAAATGCTCAACATCACTAATCATCCCAGAAATGCAAATTAAAACTACAGTGAGTTACCACCTCACACCAGTCAGAATGGCTATTATCAAAAATGTAAAAACTACAGATACTGGCAAGGATGCAGAATAAAAGTGAATGCTTATATACTTTTGATGGAGTTGTAACTTACTACGACCTTTATGCAATACAGTATGAAGATTTCTGAAAGATCTAAAAATGGAACCACTGTCCAACCCAGGACTCCCGCTACTGGGTATCCACCTAATAAAAAAGCAATTGTTATGTCCAAAAGATGCCTGAACTCATATGCTTATCACAGCACTATCCTCAATAGCAAAGTCATGGAAATGACTGTAGTATCCATCAATAGATGACTGGATAAAGAAAATGTGAGATATATTTATATATGTGTGTGTGTGTGTGTCATGGAATACTACACAGGCACGAAAAGAATGAAATCATGTCTTTTGCAACATGTACGGGTCTGGAGGCCATTATCCTGAGTGAAATAACTTAAAAACAGAAAATAAAATGCTACATCTTCTCACTCGTAAGTGGGAGCTAAACAATGTGTACACAGGGATGTATAAAGTTGAGTAATAGACACTGGGGATGCCAAAAGAGGGGATGCTGGGAGGTGCTGAGGGTTGAAAAATTACCCATTGGGTACAATGTTTACTATTCAGGTGATGGTTACACTAGGAGCCCAGACATCACCACTATGTAGTATATCCATGTAACAAACCTGCACATATATACTTTGAATCTGTAAAAATAATTAAAAAAAAAAAAAGAAACAAAAGTGACAAACAGCAAGTGATGCTAATTTTCTCCTTCAAGGATCTCATACTTCAGTGTAGAAAATACATTAATAAACAAATAATTGTATATTTTGATGTATGTATTATACACACAATTATTTACATTTAGTTATCTATTATTCTAGAAATTAACTATCAAAAAGAATTGCCTAACTTGCCTAATACCAGGTTAGGCCATGTTCTTGGAAAAATTGGAAACAGGTTCAGAAATATGAAAACAAAGATTTCCTTTTACCAAATATATGTGGACCCCATGATTGTTAGTCCTTTATAAAATATGCTCTTAAAAAGGCAGAAGATCATCAACAGGTTTGAGCATGTTGTCATGCGGAAAACAGCATCCAATTCATTTATCTCTTCAACAGATATTTATTGGGAAGCTACTATGTGCCTTAAATAAATGCAGTCATTCACTTAGATAAAAATAATAAATACATTGTTCTCAGAGTATAACTATTATGCTGAGGAGTTAAATTAAAAGATAAATCTGATTTTCAGTGGTTCTTAAACTAATAACCATTAAAAATAATGTCTGTTATTTTACCTCTGCTTTATGTTATACTGTTCAGTTGTGTACAACTGAATTATAAACTGAAAGGTGTTTGTAGAATTTTGTTCATATTTATGGTATTTTAAACTCTTTTCGTTATTAAGAAACAATTTTTCCCATGTCTGAGTGATAATATAATGGAAAATATTTTGTATATTAATGGTTATATTTGAGATATTTTCAAATATCATCTTGTATTGTCTTAGAACCTTATTGAGTCCGTGGGCCAATACTCAACATTTATATTTTTCTATTAATCAATCATCTTATCAATTATTACATACACCATATTTCCTAATTTTAAAATTTTTGTTTAGGCTGTCCCTCCCACCTTGATAGCTTTTCAGTGGATCCAGAGACCTTCTAATCTATAGGGTTAGGAGCACATATTCAACATGGTTCATAAATACTTCTTGAAAATTCAAGCTCATAATGCTTATATTTATTTTGAATTCCTATTTTATAGTGAAAATTACAGTCAAACTATACATAATCCTGTGATAATTTTGTATTAAAGGGTTGATGACTCATCTAGATTGGAAATGTTAAGTTATTTACAGATCAGTTAACAATATCAGTATTTATTAATTATATATTAATTAATATTTCCATGTCAAGGTATACTTTTTTGATATTAATGACAATCTAGATTTTTTTATGTTCTAAGTAAAAGCACAATTTAAAAAAATTATCTTATTTATTTTCTTCTGTTTTATTGTAAGGCATGACAATATATCTCAGCTTGATTATTTTATTACTATACAACATATGTCCACAATGTATGATTATTATGACAGGTTTCAGATTGTAGCTTGTATTATTCCAGCAACATGACTAATGAACCTGTCAACTTTTAACATTAAAAGTTTGTGAGCCTGTTGAACTATTGGTGGTTGAATTGAAAGATGATTTAATAAATAATCTTGGCACATAAAAAAGGAATATAAATGCAAATTCAAAATATGAACTTCACATATATATTCATTTACATATAGAATATAAACACAAAAGCACACTACACACACACACAAGCCCAAGCTTCAACATACCCAATAGATTCAGTGACACATTATATATAGATAATTTCAAAAGGATTAATAAGTGTATTTAGTTTTAAAATAAAAGTGAATATCTTTATACTTATATCTCTATCAATTCAAAATTATGCAGGAATTTGTTCAACAGTTATATACCACTTATAAAAGAATAATCATTCATGGATCTTTCTGAGAAATACTTCTCAGAAAATATTTGTATTATATTAATTTATAAAATCTATATTTTTAGTTATAAGGATTAGCATTGATTTATCTCATAACATATTAATAATGTTTCCTTAATAATATTTCACATAATCTGTATTTGAAATTTTTTTTTGTCCATGAATGATTTTTCATGGGATAATAAAGCAAACATTTATTCAGCATGTAATGTGTACAAAAGATTCTTGGGTATATAAGAAACATAAGAACATTTTAAGCATTGAGGGGAGATATATTTTGAAAAATAAGAAACACTACAAATTAATTAAAATTCTATTTATAGCATGGATTTTCCATACTCAGATTGAAGAGCTGTGCTAATGTTTCTACCATGTAAATATAAGCTTTCCAAATGTAATAGAAAACAAAATATATTAGTATTACATACTTAGCCTCAATAATTTAATATAAATATCTTAATTTAGGTCAAGCACAGTCTTGAATTCCACATTGCAAATATATTATTCTTTTAAAAATTTCTCAAAACTTCCACATTCAAAGCATAAAGAATGCAATAATAAAATCAGCAGCTATTGAACCATAGTGTACATTGGGTTTATGTATTCTGAAATCTTTATGACTGGCTTATGGTTATCATGAAGGAAATGTGCTTGCGTTGCACAAAATATTTATACGTAATTCCTGCCAAATCACTTTTGAAACTTATAATGTATGACTCACTTGCAAAACATTGAGTGCTATAGAACTTCAAAGGTATTTGAAAGTGAGTCATTGAGAACAGCAGTTCAGCAAAGAGTACATGATATGCTGTTCCCTGTGGCTCAATCAAATACTGGATAAAGTCTCAAAGGCTGAGGCTAGATGTCGAATACCTAGAGTAGAACACTGTGACATTAAGCTCAATTATAAGCCAAGTTCTATATATTTTACCTTCTGGCAAAACTATTTCAGTGCCAGTCACCATTAATTCTTTCCGAAACTGTAAAAAAATCTGCTGAAAATTCTCGAAGAATATAAATTTCTTTGAAAAGATTGACAAGGTCATATCACATTATGATTTAGAACCGAATGATTTAAGCCTTTGCATTTTCATGAACTTCTAGTGGTTGACGATAACACACTGATATGATTGAAGTGTTGTAAGCGAAATAAAAATCTTGCGGTGCTGGGAAAGGAGTGATTTATGTATTAACTATTTCCAGGCTTTCATGACTATTGTAAAGATTTAATTAACATTACAAAATAAATGAAGGCTATTTTTTTTTTTAATAGCAGAAAATACTATCTTCTTAGTAGCAGAAAGTATTTGACACTACTGCTATCCCCTTAGTTGAAGAAACAGTTTAACTGGTCTCTTGATAAATGCACTTATTGGCTGGGGTGGGGGGCACAGTACTGACATTTTCATGGAAAGACATCCACAATGAATGATGAAAACCTACACAATTTTATCTAGTTATTACAAGAAGTGAATAGTGTTTCAAGAGATTTTTAAAGCACAGCTACAACATATAATTTGGTTTGTATATTTATATAGCATATATATGTTGCAGCAGGTCATTTCTGATTCTAGCTTCAATTCTTACAGACAGACATTAGAAAAGTCATATTATTATCCTAACTGGTCTATAATAATGATGCAATAATATTATATTCCATCTAGATTCCATCTAGATAATATTACTACTATATTATTAGCAAGATGAATTTTTATGTATTTTCACTATGAGCTAATATTGTACATTTGATCATGAATTTGGGAAAAGTAAATGGAAAATGTAGACAGAAATACATTATTTAGAAGTTGAATCACTACATACTATTACCTCTGAAATTGCATTATTGCCACTATGTTTACAAAATTATGTTTTTATTTGTGTGTGTGTGTGTGTGTGTGTGTGTAAGCACACATACATGTATTTGTCATTTCATCATCATTGACTTGGGTATGAGTCATTAAAAATGTTTGGCATTGAGATTGAAATATTTATTTAAATTTTAAGACATTTTGAAAAGATCTATAAAATGTTTAAATTTTGATTCCATTAATCATACAAGGTTAATAACAGAGATTATCACAGCATATGCTTGGGTCTAACAGTTATTCTGGAATTATTCTGTTCAGGGCCCACTCATTAAAGCAAAAACGTCTCTACTTAAGAATTCTTAAAAAGTGAATGCTTGCTTTCAGATACTCCAGTGAATTCTAAACAAGCCATAGTAAACAAAGAGATTCTTCATGTGTCAGAGGAAACACGGGATTGAAATGTTGATCGGAATTTACTGTGTCTTTATGTTTACTATTCTTTTTAGATTCTCTCTTTTGTGCAACATTTAATATTTTATTTTAAAGCATATATCGAATGCCTATTCATTAGCAGGCATAGTTCTAAATGCTGAGAAACAATGTGCAAATACATAGCATTTCCTTCACCTGGGGGAACTTCATAAGGAAGATGCTAATTTTCAGTAAAAGTAACATGTAGAAGATGGGCAGGCATTTTCAATAGTACTTTATTTAAATCCTATATGAAACCTACAGAAGAGTTCAAATCTCTGTTCATATTTTCAATGATAAATATTCAAGTGAATAAAGTATTTAGGAATTTTAAAGTATCATGCAAAGAATGATTAAAATCTCGTGCCCCAAATAAACACAAGTTTTAATGTATTTTCGTTTCATTTCATTTTTTATTTTACTTTCCTTGATGTTATGTCAAAGCATTAGAGGAAAAGTGCACTCCATTTTTTGGGAGGCCTTTTATTATCTGATCAAATAAACGAGATTTTCAGTATTTGCATGGGAATAGATGACGGACCCCCAATTCTTATAATGTGATAATGTAGATCTACTCTTTATTATTTCTTGGAAACTAGCTTGTTTTTGCACCACCATTTCCACATCTGAATAATTTAGCAAATTAAAAAGTTACAAAGGGAATAGCCCTGCAGCGCTTGACTGCAAGTGAATAGAACAAAACTAAAAAATAATGTATAACCCAAATTATTTTGCTTGGCACTTTTTGTTTTAATCTTGGTAAAAAACATATACCATGAGATCTTGCCACTTAAGAAATCTTTTAGTGCAGTACAGTATTGGTAACTATAAGCAAAATTTTATAAAGCAGATCTCTAGAACTTTTTTTCTATCCTGCATGACTGAAACTCTGTATTCATTGAATAGTAACTTCCTTTTCTCCCTGTCCCAGGCCCTGGCAACAATGATTCTATTTTCTCTTTTTATGAATTTGACTACTTTCTTTAGATATCTAGTATAAGTGGAATCATGTAGTATTTGTCCTTCAGTGAATGACTTATTTCACTTACCATGATGTCCTAAAGGTTTATCCATGCTGTAGCATACAAGAGGATTTCCTTCTTTTTATGGATGAATAATATTCCATTTTATATATACTGTGTCACATATTGTATATTCCATTATATATATACATCTCTCTCTCTCTCTCTCTATCATCTATCATCAATTTATCTACCTGTACCACATTTTCTTTCTTTTCATTTTGCCAATAGATTTGACAATTTAATTAAAATGGACAAATTCTTTGAAAGACAAAAACCACCAAAGTTCACTGAAGAGGTGGTAGATTACTCAGAAATTCCTACTCTAAAATTTTTTTGAGTAGTTTTCTTTTTTCTTGTTTTTATTTTTCTTTCTAGGTGTGTTGTGGCCTAACTGCTATATGAAAGTTGCACATAGTTAATGTATACAGTTTGGAATTTGGTGAGTTTGGATACATGTATACTCATGCTACCATCACCATAATCAAGGTAATAAAAGTATCCTCCCACCTTAAAAAAGTTATTTTTTGTATCCCTTGGTTATTTCTGTTGTTGTTGTTTTGTGTTTCAAACACTTACCATGAAATATATACTCAACATATTTTTAAGTGCATAATACCTTATTGTTAACTATAGGCACTATGTTGTATGGGTCTCTAGAACTTACTCACCTTGTATAACTCTAACTTTACTCTGGTTGAACAACTCCCCATCTCCTCTCGCCATCCTCTGGTAACCAATATTATATTGTCTACTTCTATATTTTCAATATTTTAGATGCCTCATATAAGAGGAATCATTCAGTATTTTTTTGTGACTGACTTATTTTATACAGCACAATATCTACCCAGTCCACCCATGCTGCTGCAAATGGTAGGACTTTCTTCTTTCTAAATAGCTGAATAGTATTTCAGTGCATATGTAAACAATGCTTCTTTATCTATTCAGCTGTTAATGAACATTTGGGATGCTTCCATATCTTAGCTATGTATATAATGCTACATTGAATATAGGAATATAGATATCTCTTCAAGATCCTGATTGCAACTCCTTTGGCTATATACCTAGAATTAGGATTGCTTAATCATATATTAGTTCTATTTATAACTTTTGATGGACCTTCATACTGTTTTTCATTGCAGCTACAACATTTTACATTCCCACCTACAGTGTACAAGGGTTCCATTTTTTCTACAACCTCACCAATTCTTGTTATCTTTTTAAAAATAATAGCCATCTTAAAAGATGTGAGATGATATCTCTTTGTGGTTTTGATTTGCATTTCTATGATGATTAGCTATGCATTTTTTCACATACTTGTTGACCATTTGCATGCCTTCTTTGCAGAAACATCTACTCAGTTCCCTTGCCCAATTTTAAGTTGGGTTACTTGTTTCTTTGCTATTGAGTTGTAGGAGTTCCTTATATATTTGTAATATTAACCCCTTATTAGATATAAGGTTTGCAAGTATTTTTTCCTATTCCATAGGCTGCCTTTTCACTCTGTTGATTTCTTTGTTGTGCAGAAGCATAGTTTGATAGAGTTCTATATTCTATTTTTACTTTTGTTGCTTGTGCTTTTGATGTCATATCAAAGAGAGTATTGTTGAGACTAAAGTCAAGAACATTTCTCCTATGCTTTCTTCTGGCAGTTTTACTGTTCCCGATCTTACACTCAAGTCTTTAATCCATATTGAGTCTCCGATGGTTTCTTCTAGGAGTTTGTCTGTTCCAGATCTTACATTCAAGTCTTTAATCCATATTAAGTTAATTTTTGTATATTGTGTAAAATAAGAACTCAATTTCATTATTTTTCTTCTGGATATTCACTTATCTCACCACTATTTTTTGAATAGACTACCCTTTTCCCATTGTGTATTCTTCTTACCCTTCCCGAAGAACAGTTGACTATAAGATAAGTAGATTTATTTCTGGTAGTTCTATTTTATTCCATTGCTCTACTTTTAGGTTAGTGCCACATTGTTTTGTTTTGATTACTAAAGTTTTATAATATGTTTTGAAATCAGAAAGTGTGATACCTCTAGCTTTTTCCTCCTGCTCAAAACTGCTTTGGCTAATCAAGGTTTTTTTGAGGTAGCATTTGGATTTTAGGATTGGTTTTTCTATTTCTGTAAAAAAAGTCTTAGGATTTTGATAAAGATTGCACTGAATTTGCAGTTTTCCTTGGGTAGAATGAACATTTTCACAATACTAATTCTTCCTATTCACGAACAAAGGATGTCTTTTCATTTACACAGGTCTAATTTTTTTCATTAGTGTTTTATAGTTTTCAGCATAGAACCCTCTAATATTGTTAGGTTTATCCCTCAATATTTTATTCTTTTTGGTGCTGTTGTAAATATAATAGATTCTTTTTTGAGAGCTCATTCTTGGTATATAAAAATGCAACTGACTTTTACATTGATTTTGCAACTTTACAATTTGTTTATTAGTTCTGACAGATTGTATGTGTGTATAGTCTTCAGGGTTTTATTCATTGTGTACTGTTAGTTCTTCCTTTCCTATTTGGAAGTCTTTTCTTTCTTTTTCTAGCCTAATTGTGCTAGCTAAGACTTCTTAGTATTATATTGAAGGAACTGGTAAAGACTGGCCATCCTTGCTTTGTTCCCAATACTAGAGAAAAAGTTTTCAGTTTTCTACTGTTGAATATGATGTTAGCTGTGAGCTTGTCATAACTGGGTTTATTGCATTGAGGCAAGTTCCTAATTTCTTAAGGATTTTTATCATAATAGTGTATTAAATTATATAAAATGGTTTTTCTGCATTTATTGAGATGATTATGTGTTTTTATTCTTCATTCTGTTAATAATGATGTTCCATAGTCTCATATGCTTTTTTCACTGTTTGCATTCAGTTTCTCTTTTTACTCCTCTGAGCTAATAATTTCAAATGACATGTCTTCAAGTTTGCTGATTCTTACTTCTATTTGATCAAATTGGTTGTTTAACTGCCTTAGTGAAGTTTTTAGTCAGTTATTGTATTATTTTCTTTAAAAATTTTTATTGAGATAAATATATGTATATGATTTATTATCTTTGCCATTTTTAGGTTTACAGTTTGGTGGTAATAAATACATTTATATTCCATTTTTCCCATTTATTATCCCCAACCCCCACCCTTTCTTGGCCTCTGGTAACCCCCAGTCTACTCTCTATCTTAATGAGATTCACTTTTTCAGTTCTTGAATATGATTGAGAATATATGATATTTGTCTTTCCGTGCTTGCCTTATTTCACTTAATATAATGACCTCCACTTCCATCCATGTTACTGCAAATGACAGGATTTCATTCTTTTTAGGGCTGAATAATATTCCATTGTGTATATATAACATGTTTTATTTATCCATTCATCTGTTGATGGGCACATAGGTTGATTTCATATTTTTGGCTATTGTGAATACTGCTGCAATAAAATGAGAGTGCAGACATATCTTTAATATATTGATTTCCATTCCTTTGGATATATACACAGTAGTGGAATTGCTGATCATATGGAAGTTTGAGTTTTAATTTTTTGAAGAACCCTCATACTGTTCTCCAGAGTGGCTATACTAGTTTACATTCCCACCAACAATGTGTGCATGAGGGTTCCCCTTTCTCCACTTCCTCACTGGCACTTGTTACTGTCTGTCTTTTTGATGTAAGTCATTTTGAGTAGGGTGAGATGACACTGCATTGTGATTTTGATTTGCATTTTTCTGATGATTAGTGATGTTGATCATTTTTTTCACATACCTCTTGCCCATTAGTATGTCTTCGTTTGAGAAATATCTGTTCAAATCTTTTGCCCATTTTAAAATCAGATTGTTTATATTTCTTCTATTGAGTTGTCTGAGCCTCTTTTATATTTTGGTTATTAATGCCTTTTCAGATGGGGAGTTTGCAAATATTTTCTGCCATTCTCTGGTTTGTCTATTCACTCTGTTGATTGTTTCCTTTACTGGGCAGAAGTGGTTTAGCTTGATGTAATCCAATTAGTATTTCTGCTTTGGCTGCCTCTACTTTTGAGGTTTTACACAAGAAATATTCACCCAGACCAATGTTCTGGAGTGTTTCCCTAATGTTTTCTTCTATTAGTTTCATAATTTCAGGTATGAACATCTTTATTTTGATTTTTTTAATGTAGTGTCTAGAATTCTTAAGCTCCAAAATTCTGTTTGGTTCATTTTTATATTTTTCTCTCTGTTGATATTCTCATTTTCTTCATGCATTTTTTTTTTTCTTTTTTTTGAGACAGAATGTGGCTCTGTTGCCAAGCTGGAGTGCAGTGGTGCAATCTCAGCTCGCTGCAAACTCCGCCTCCCGGGTTCAAGTGGTTCTCCTGCTTCAGCCTCCTGAGTAGCTGGGATTACAGGCGTTCGCCACCATGCCCAGCTAGTTTTTGTATTTTTAGTAGAGACAGGGTTTCGCCATGTTGGCCAGGATGGTCTGGATCTCTTGACCTCGTGATCCGCCCACCTCGGCCTCCCAAAGTGCTGGGCTTACCCTATCTGGTTGACCTACTAAGAATACGACTAAGGATTAACCAGTGATTCCACAGTGGGTCAACATGATCCTTCTTTTGTTTTTATGTCCGTCAGATGAATGCCCAGGCCCACATCAACCATTTTCCTAGTGATTTTCATTCAAATTAGGAGAACATGCATGAATATATATATATTTGTTTTGAGACAGAGTCTTGCTTTGCAGTCCAGGCCAGAGGGCAGTGGTGAAACCATATAACTCACTGTAGCCTCACTTTTCTGAGTTCAAACAATCCTCCATCTCAGCCTCCTAAGTAGCTGGGACTAAGGGCATGCACCACCATGCCTACTACAAGCATGCATCATGCCTTGCTAATTATTATTATTATTATTTGTATAGATGATGTCTAACTATATCACTCAGGTTGGTCTCCAACTCCTGATCTCAAACAATCCTCCCCCTTGGCCTCCTAATGTGCTGGGATTACAGGTGTGAGCCACTATGCCAGGCCTAAATTTTTATTAGGGTTGCATGTTGATAGTTTCTTAATTGTATTGTCCTTTGAATATGTATTAGCTAGCTACTTTTTAAAGTTTTAAATTTAAAACTTTTGTGGGTACATAGTATGTGTATGTATTTATGGGGTACATGAGATATTTTTATACAGGCATCCAATGGGAAATAATTATATGAAGGTAAATGGGGTATCTATCACCTCAAACATTTACACTTTCTTTGTGTTACAAACAATCCAATTATACTCTTTCAGTTTTTTTTAAATATATAATAAATGATTGTTGACTGTAGTCACCCTGATTTGCTATCAAATACTTGATCTTATTCAATCTATCCAATTATATTTTTGTACCCATTAATCATCCCTACTCCCTACACCACCCCTCAACTACCCTTCTCACACTCTGGTAACCAGTATTCTGCTATCTAACCCCACAAATTCAATTACTTTCACTTTTTGCTCTCACAAGCTATTAAAAGAGAACATTCTTTTAATAGGTTAAACTGTTTGGTTATCATGAAAAATAACTCCTACTGCAAAGGCAGACTACGTTAATTTTTCTCCTTTAATTATGATACTCAAAAGTAAAACTTTGGTTATAAATCATCTTAGGTGGTGAGAATGATACTTTTTCTGGCTTTCTCTTTTTGAAGTATCATTTTAGACTTACAGATTTTCATACACTTAATGTGTTTCAATTAACTAAAGTCATTACTTGTTTGATGCTCAAATTGGCATGCTTTATTTTTCCCCACTGGTTTCTTTTTTCCAAGTTGGATCCTGGGTCTTTTTATCACAGCTTTGTTAACCTTTAAAATGTTATCTGTTTTTGGTAACAGTAAAGTATTTTAAGTACTAAATGTTTTCCTTACCAAAACCTAGTTATTTTTAGCTGTAAATGGCTTTGAAGTCTAAAATGTGGATTTCAAGAAAACAATTGCAAGAAAATATAGTTTCTGGGTCAGTTCAATGTTCAGAACAAGAAAATATGTGTATCAAAGAAACCTGCACGTTCTGCACATGTATCCAAGAACTTAAAGTGAAATTAATATGTATATGAGAAATTATGAGTTTTAATAATATTTTCAGTAAACTTTTAGCTGAATAAATAGTATAGCTCATTTGATTTTGGAATTTTTTTGGCTGAAAATATTGATTCACAGTATTATTTACTTCCTCTTACAATGTACAAAGGCAGTGATTTGTGCATACCAGTAAGTTACAAATTAAAAATCCAAAATAACTTAAAATGTTTTGAAGTCTAGTTTTGATTTTTAGAATATGTCTTACTAAAGATATACAAAATTAAACTACGGACTGATTTGTAAAACATAGTTTCTATAGTTTAGTTTCTAATTTGATGCATAGTTAACTTCATTCATTTTAGAGAATTCTTTTCTATTTAAGGAATTTATGTTTGGATTTTTGTCAATTTAATAAGTGAGAAACTATATATTAGTGCTTTTAATTTTTATTCCTCATATTATGACTGAAGTTGAACAATGTTTTTACATGTTGAAGGCTCTTCATATTTCTTTCAACAAATTTCCTTAAATGTTGATTATGAAGTTTTGTCTTAGGCTACTATCTTTCCTCTGGATTCCTAGCTTATTTTATATTAAGCTAATTAGCTTTTTGTCTATGTTATAAATTATAAAAGATATTTAATATAAATTATATCAATTATATAAATATAAATTATCAAATGTATCTTTTGATACATTAATATATTTTGACTTTGTCAATGTAGAAATTTTGAATTTTAGCCAGTCAAATCAATTTTTTTTCTCTTAATGTCTTTTGAACTTTGAGTCCTAGTTAGAATTGCATTATCCACTTCTACGTGATAAAGTAATTTGGCCAGATTTCCTTCTACTAATTGCATGGTTTTATTTATTTATGTCTTACTTTTTAAAATTTATGTGAAGTTTATCTTGGTAGACAATATGTGAATTAAAACTTGTTTTTCCAAATGACTATCAAGTACTCACAAAGTTCTTTATTAATAATTTATTTTTAGCCCACAGATTTGAGATGTATTGATCATAAGCTTAACTGGTATTCAATGATATCATAATGAAGATATACTAGCCATGAATTTTAATTGTTGAGATGAAAAGTCATCCAATTATAACTCAAATCCAGATTTACTAAGCAAATAGATAGATTTTCAGCCATAGTAAGATATTTTTGCCTACTTCTCTCAGTTCTTAGAAATTCCAATATACACGCTAAAAAAAAAAGTTTTTTCAGTTTTTTCAGAAGCAAAAATCGATTATTTTTCTATTCGAGATATTTTGTGTGAATTATTTTCTCTACTTTATTCTTTGGTATATAATTTTATTCTAATACCAAAAGGATTACATTTATATTTGCAATAAGCACAAAATTAAATTATTTAAATATGGCCAGGCGCGGCGGCTCAGTAGTCCCAGCACTTTGGGAGGCCAAGGCGGGCGAATCACGAGGTCAGGAGATCGAGACCATCCTGGCTAACACGGTGAAACCCCGTCTTTACTAAAAATACAAAAAAATTAATCGGGCGCCTGTAGTGCCAGCTACTCGGGAGGCTGAGATAGGAGAATCACTTGAACCCGGGAGGCAGAGGTTGCAGTGAACTGCCATCGCGCCATTGCACTGCAGCCGGGATGACAGAATGAGACTCTGTCTTAAAAAAGATAATAAAAATAAAAATAAAAATTATTTAAATATAAAACTATACACAAAAAGATACAAATAACTTAATTCTAGATTGTTTTATTGTCTGGAACCCTGAGTTAAAGCTATGAAATGTTTTTTCATGTAGAAGTTTCTAATAAACAAGAGATTACATAATTTTAATGTGAGATTAGAATCTCTGCCATACTTTGGTAAGCCAAAAGTGAATGTTTCATTTCCAGAAAAATATTTCTTGAAATATTTTAATTATAATAAGTAAATATACATTAAAAATAAGATATATCCTGCCCACATTACATTAGCTAGGAATTGAACTTAATTAAATTAACTCTTCTAAAGAACTTGCATAAGAGTCAATTCATTCTTAGTTATCATTTGCTAAAATTAGGGCAAAAGGTAAATTGTTGAAAACAGAGTACTTATATATTCCCTAAAAATATTATCCGGGAAGGATAAAGTTGCCTTAGTTTTAAGTTTTCTTGTTACATCAACAATTACCTGTTTTTTATGGCTGAACTATTTTAACCTGGTTTTTCAAGCTTAATGTTTATTGTTTGAATGAAATAGATCTCAGTTTGAATGTAGTCAAAGGGATGTTTTATTATAAAAGAATTGACTCAGGAGGAGTTACAAACTTTTTCCTTGAGATTTAGTAAACCATGGCCAATTTTCTGAAAGAATTAAGAGAAAGTTTAGGCTAATACGTTGCAAGAATGCAATGCTTATATGGGTACTAGAACTGTAAACATAAAGTGACATCTGTTTGCAAAAGAATGTATTGAAATCCTGTTTCTCTGAATTTTGTACTCAGGTTTATAGAAAAGTTATAAGTACTAATTCTAAGTTTAGTACTGATTAAAGAAAAAAATGAAGTCGATCTCCAGCATGTGAGCAATAAATAACTTATAGAAAAATGTAACACTCACAGAGCCCTGTGGAATTCATTGTGGGTACTCATAAGCATTAAGAAAAGACTTGATACTTTGTTTTCTCTTATTCTGTAACATTCAAAAGCAAATATAACATTTTTTTGTTTTCTAATATTAAAGAAATAAATGATTTATGGGTTTATGTGAAGTACAGCCCTAAAGAGTTTATCTTTTCAAGGCTTAGAATCCAAGGAAAGGCTGTAATGCTTAAATTGTTTTATTATGGTGATCAAAAGGCAAATATAATTATAAATATTTGCTGAGTTTTCTAACATCAACCAATTTTTGAGACACTGAAACAGGTATGAACACAATTAATTGTAATTTATTGCATAATGCAGTACACACAATAAGAGAAAAACAATAAAACTGTTAACCACACACACACAAAAATGTATTATTTGGTGATTATTGTTGAGCATAAGGAACACCTCTTAGAAATGACCTGTTACTTACACCTTGAGCAAGGTCTAAGATCTTGAAAGATAAGTTGGATTTCAAGAGCTGGAAATGAGAGAATGTGTGTGTTTGTGAAGAGGGGAAAAGAGTTAGACTACTGGATCAGAGATAAAAAGCATGTATAAGAAAGAAACAATATTTCAGTATGAAAACCGATCAAAGAGAGTTAAAGATAGGAAAGTTAAGAATATAATCCCAGAGAAGTATGTTGTTCTTGTTTTAACCCCCAAACAGAGATAGGTAGAAATAATAGATAATCCGGTCTTAAAAATGGACATTTATTTATTTATGTAAATAGATCTCAGATTTTTTATTATGGTCACAAAATATATATAATATAATTTACCATTTTAACAATTTTTAAATGTACGATTCAGTGGCATTAAGTACATTCCTTAGGTTGGGCAACACCAAGGGAAAAATTAATAACTGTATTATATATTTTATTTGTTGTCAACGGTCTTTTAAAATACTTGGAGTCATTGCTCCTATTTTCTCAATTCATAAAATTTATTTAGTTTATTAGATATCTTAAGATTTTTTTTTTTTTAAAGCAACACCAATTTATGTCAAAGGCAGGAACCTAGGATGTTCCATATTTGTATATATACACTAATCATAGATAAGTCATTGAGCCTCTCTGGTTCTGTACTTCCTCATTTGTAATTTGGAATACTAAACTACATAATCAGTAAAATTCTGTTTCTACACAAACAGGGCATGTGATCCGTGCAGTCATACAGAGCCCTAAGCTTCCAAGAGCACTGTGCTTAGATGTATGCCATCCTAAAATTCTTAGTCAGTTTTGAAGAAGTAGTCTCAAATTTTATTTTCCACTGGGCTCTGTATTTAATTGTATAATTGGTTCTGTGTGAAAATAACTGGTTTTATGACAAAATGAGTTTGGTGAGACCCTTAAACATATCCTCCTTGTCTTCTTTACCATATGGACAAGGAAATTCTCTAAGGGAAAATGTGAGGATAAATAAACATCAGAAAAATTCGGCTCTCATATCTTCACCTCCATATATACAGTGCTATTCTTAGGACTGAAATTGAATCACTTCGATTGCCCATGGAGAAAAGTGAAGCATTTTGATTTACCAACCCAAGAGCTTTCTAAGTGTTCTTTTCAGGCAGTATCTTTAAACAGCAATGCAGTTATGACAGGTTGGATTACAGCATTTAGCACTTTTCCAGGAGTTTTTAGATTTTACATGCTTTCTGCCTTTCAGAAAGATTTGTGCCAGACATCTCAGATATGAAAGAAATATATTTTTATTGCGTTTTCTGGAGTGCGTGATGTAACCCAAGCATTGATGGTAAATCTATTTTCTCCTCTCAGAAAAACATGAATAGCTGGTGGTCTCCAAAAATTTACTTCTCTCTAGAATATAAAATTTAAAAATAATAAATCTGTGAGGAGATATATAATCTATAGTTTGAAAGAAAGCTTCTGATAATTTATATCTTGGAATTTCGTAATTAAAGGAACAATATTAAACTAACATGTTAATGAGTAAATAATAGCTTTTTCATGCCTTAGTGAGCAGGAAATTATCATGAGTTTCTGCTTGTGATATGAAAGCTGCAGATGGTTAATTACTATTAATATAGAAAGATTTGCTGTAATAAACCTATTATTTTGAATTTCATATACTTCCTTCTGTATTGCCATAGTCACAATGTTTTGAAATGAGTCAGTTCTAAAAATATTCACAAATATGTTTCCACCAACTAATTTTGTCTTCTGATATTTTAACCATTAAAAAAAGTCTTTCTCATACTCTTTCAAGACTACCCATAATACTGAATAATCTGATATTATTTCCCATAACTCTTCAAATCTTTCTCCCTTGAAGGCATGACCTCCTTAATGTTTTGCAATTGACCACAGTTTTTCTAATGACAAGAATGGCTTTTCATTATTTCTACAAAAGTTTACTAGGCACAGACTTTATGTCATATCTTCTGTTAAGTATTAGAAAAAAAATATTGTACTGTGTGTCGTAGTCTCTGTGAATGAATTGTCTTCCATTTTGAAAACACTGCAAAAACATGATCACTGCGCAAAAACATGATCAACTTCCATGTCTTCCAAACACTATGTAGGAAATATTAATTTTAAAACATTATTTTTTATATGAACAAAGATGTGAATTCTCTGAATTTAAGGACCTGGTTTAGTGTAAATCTAATTGTTATATGTGTATAATATAATGATAAACAAACATAATTATTGGTTGATTAGTCAAAAAAAGAACATGTTCAACATGGGAGAGAACAAGTACTCTTTTGTTTTCAGGTAAGTCCCATTTTAAATATCTTCTCACTGTGATGACTAATCATCTTCTAATAGCAGGCATGTTATAACTATTATCACGTAACAATATGATCCAGGCATATGATAACTTATAAAGATAGGTAATATCTTTTTTTCTAAAATAATTTAATGGTTGTCACTGGTCATGTATCTGTAGGAAAATTTCATTTTTTTTTCACAAATTAGACTATTTTCCTGATAATCTATTTTCTAGTGATATTATCAAATAGGATCATTCTTGAATGAACATTAAAATTGATTGTAATTCATGCTTTGCTTATTGGATTATTCTGACCTTCTCTTCATCATATGCTTAAGAGAACAAATTCTTTTTATTTGCTCAGATATACCAGAATATTTTGTTAAATAATATGTGATATATATTCTAATATAATCATTAGAAGTTATAGTTGTTATACTCTAAAAGTGTTAAATATAATGAACATAATATAATTATTATCAAAATTATATACACAATGTATACATATATGTATGGATTATATGTATATACCAAATTATATTTAGATTATATGGTGTGTATTTATATATAGATTATATATACACCAAATTATATGCGTGTTTATGTTGTACTAGCTTCTCAATTTAAGTCATTTAAATAAACTACCTCCTAAAAATGGAAGATTGCACATATTTGAAGTCCTCCTCTTTCAGAAACCTCACTCAAATGAGAGCAAAGAAATAAAAATGTTACCAAAAAAGAAAAAGAACTAGAGTAGGAGACAAGAATAAATACATTAATTCAACACATTTTAGAACAGAGAAAGAGTGTAGTTGAGTGGTAATTGTCATAGCAGAGCAGAGAAAGGTAAACGATAACTGGCTGCCAAAACACTTCTAAGGGAAAACCAGAACAAACTCTCTGAAAAATGTTCTAGAAACTCTACTGAATATGCCAGGAACTCTACTGAATATGTGTGGAAGGCCAGGATAATACATAAGGCTGAAAACAGGAAAATAGGTATCTCACTACACAGAATAGACCACTACTCCTAATTCCTGTATTTAAACCTTGAATCTTACAGGAGAATGAAGGATTATTACTTATTGCTTATTCATTAGAAGTTTACCAGATTCAGATACACCCAGACACATAGTATTAAAAATATGAGTTTGTGGACTGTGAACAGGAGCACTAAGTAAAAATCTTTGTATAGAACTATCTGAAACCTCAGCTCTACTTTTCCTCCCTGATCCTGTTACATTCCTTGCCAAGCATGTACAGCTTAAAAGGGAAGAATTCCCTCATCCCCTCTGCAGGACGTGTGACTGAAGTGTGGCTTGCTTCTTCAGTGCCCTCCCTGCTCAAATCCTTAGGAGGAGCATGCTGACAGGTAGGTTGTTGAGGGTATTTTTGGACTCCAATCCCACAGCAGCATCTAGGGTTGAGTGTTTACAGCTCCCAAAGCCCCAGTTACAGTGTGCTCTTTCAGCTTAGCCGTCTAAAGGTGGCTTGTGTTACTCAGCTCAATTATACCCTCTGCTTTGTTGCAAGGACAGAGGGCTTTCTGTATCCTGGGTTCCTGCCCTAGTGTACTGGAAAAATAGGGTCACATGTGGGTGTGAAGGATGGCTGCAAGGTTTTATTGTGTGGTGGAGGTAGCTCTCAGTGAGGTGGATGGGGAGCCAGAAAGGGGATGGAGTGGGAAGGTGGCCTTCCCCAGGAGTTGGGCTGCCCAGTGGCCGGACTCTCCTCCAACTGCCCCTGACCGAATTCCACCTTGTCCTGCTGTTGATGTCCTGCTAGTGTCCTGCTGTTGGTGTCTGCTAGTGTCTGTTGGTGTGTTCTTCTGCTCCTCTTGACATCCAGTTGCTTGTGTGTGTGCTCACTACAGTCCCAGGTTTTTATGGGCATAGGATGGGGGCATGATGGGTCAAAAGGCAACTTTTGGGGCACAAAAACAGAAATGCCTCTCCTCACGTAGGTCATGGGCACAGGCCCAAGGGTGGAGCCCTTGCTGGGGACCCCACCCTTCTTTACCCAGCATTTCCCTGCCCCACTCCTGTATCATAGCTATGCATTGCTTAACAATGAGAATACCTTCTGATAAATGTGTTGTTAGGTGATTTTGTTGTTGCAAACACAAGACTACTTACCTAAACCTAGATAGTATAGCCTACTACACACCTAAGCTATCTGGTATGGCCTGTTGCTCCTGGGCTACAAACTTGTAGAACATATTTACTATACTGACTACTGTAGGCAATTGTAACACAATGGTATCAGTATATCTAAAAATAAAAAAGGTATAGGAAAAATATTGTATAACAGTTTTAAAATGGTACACCTGTATAGGGAGCTTCATTGTAATCTTATGGTAACAGCATTAAATAAGTGGTCCACTGTTGCTCAAAATGTTGTTATATGATGCATAATTATACCTCTTTTTCTCCCACCTCTAGTTAAGACATTGGATCATTCTCTTTTAAAAAAGTAGAATGGCTTCAAAGAAAAGTTATACATATCCCATTATCTAAGAAGTTTTAATTAAAAAGTACGTGATTATTTTACAACGAATCCAAAGAATTGTCAAGTCCTACCATTTATCCAAAGTTTTCAATTACCTTTTTAGTTTCCAACTACATGAGTGGGATTACCTCAAAATTTGTGATAGACAGACAAAGCTATTGTGAAATATTTCAAACTCAATTGGATATCATTTTATATATCTATAAAATTTGTATGAGCTAAAGAGTATAAAAGAACCTAAAATTCCATCAAGTTGAATAGAAAATTAATTTACATATTTTAGAACCTGTAAAATTCATTCTGAATGTTAGAATCATAGCATTCAGATGTCTTTTGCATTGTTTGAAAAATATTTTACATATTTAAAAGCTGAAGATGTGCAAAAATGTAACAAAGTAATTAATCTAGTTGAGAGTTTCAGACTTCTGTGGGTGGACAGAAGAATTTGGTGTATACGATTGTAAAACCTTCTAATAAATCCAGCAACACACATTTAATAACCTCCAAGACAACTCTCTTTAGAAATTTTGAAGTCCCAAACAAAGCAATTATAAAATAGTAAGTAATTTCAATTAACTGAGAGGAACTGTCTTTCTTAGTATAAAAAACCACGGAAAAGACACCTTCGTGTTAATAAAGAAACTGTGTAATGTCATTGTTATTAAACCCAGTAAGGTTTATTGGGGTAGTTAACAGGCAGAGAACTCTGCAGCAAAGTTCACATGATTCTTTTATTAATTGCTCTCATTATCCCACTGAAAAGCTTGTGGAGGCCGTCAGAGAAAGACAACATGGTAAGAGAGGCAACAGAGGGCCCCATTCCTTCCCCTCAGTATGGAATCAAAAGGGAACTGGAAGGGAGCAGAGAACACATAATTGGCTGTAACAATGGGAACTTCTAGTTGAAGGAAATATTTTTGTTTGGAAGGTGGAGCCTCCGGGGAGTCTTGTGTTCTTCTGTTTTGCTGCCTTAAAACTGCTTGGCTTTATTTTTGCCAAGATGAAGAAAGAGGGAAGAGAAAAAGCCTCCTGGGGTGTCGGGATCTGTACCTACATTTTATGTCATATAGGCACTTGTTATTTTTAAGGGAGTTTGGCATATGTTAAAGTGACAGATTTCCAATTACTATTATGTAACTTAGATTTTTTTAAATTTAAAAATGCAATCTAATTAAGCTTATACTCAGTATTAGGATCTGAGAGAACTTTAGATTAATCATATTCATGTTTACTTTATTAAATTTATGAATCATTTAAATATGCAGGAAGGTTTTGTTTGAATCAGACAATTGAAGTAATTTAGAAGGTAATTGAAAATATTACATGTATAAATGCAATTTAAAGTTTACAATTAACTACATTTGAATTGAATGTGTGTTATTCAAAGACTTCTTTAAACTTACAATTGTTTTATATACTCTCCTTAGAAAGTTAAATGAAAATTATAGCGTTAATAAATTGAATATTAATTCTTAAAAGACAAAATATTGTCCTTAATAGTCTTTTATGAATACAAAATAACCCTTGAGGCTATAAAAATCTCACAACAGTAAATATGAATAACCACATATTTGAGAGAAAATAGACTACAAGCCAACAGTGACAAAATGAAAAGGAAAAAAGCAAAGAGCAGAACAATGCCTTAAAGAAACAGTAAATAAAATCAGTAGAAATCTAAGAGAAACTACTCCATTCATAAAGAATAAGGTAATATGGAAAAGGAAAAAAAACGTGTAGAACAAGACAGATTTCTTGGGCCTTTAAACATTATGACTAATTTTTTTAAAACAAAGAATTAAAATATAAAGCATACCAATTAGACAAAAAGATTAAAAAAGAACATGAGAAAAGCAGGGGTGAATCAAAGGAACAATTATGCAAGTACAAATAATATAACCTTAAGACTTCCTCTTTGGCTGATCTGTAGGTTCAGCATAAGCAGAAAGTGAAGACTAAGGCAGATTTGTAAATGATTTGCTAAGCATTGAAGGATGTCTCCCAACACAGAAGCAATTTGTAGAGATTGGAAAAGATTTCATTTGCTTTTTACATTTTTATATTTTTTGACTTCCTGCATTCAAGAAAATCTCTTTCAAAACACTAGTTGACCATAATCTGAGAAAAGAGAGACTTCAGTAACCACAAATGACAAGAAATACAGACTTAACAAAAATAATTTTTAAAAGTCACTAAGTAAACAGACTAACTACAATTGATAGCAAGCAACAAAAACAGATCCTGAGAACTGGAAATAATCTGATACCCAGAGTTACTATAATGCTCAAAATGTTCAATTTTCAACAAAAAATTATGAAGCACACAAATAAACAAGAAAGTATGCCAAATTCACAGGAGAGATTAACATAAATTGTTCCTGAGGAAGTACAGATAGTAGACTTACTAGACAAAGACTTTATATCAACTCTGTAAATACTTACAGGGCTAAGAAAGAAACCCATGAACAATAGGTAAGGAAAACTTAGAGAAAAATGTCTGAAGAAATAGAGAGTATCAACAAAGAGAAATTATAAAAAGGAATGAAACAGAAATTCTAGAGTTAAAACGTGCAATGACTGAAATGAAATGCTGTGGTTTCAATAGCAACTTTGAGCAGGCAGATGAAAAAATCCCTGAAAACTTAATTACAGGTCCATTGAAATATCCAGTCTGAAGATCAGAAATCAAAAGGAATGAAGAAATATAAACAAAGTCTAAAAGACTGTGGGACATCATCAAGCATAACAACATATTCATAAATAGAGTACCAGATAAGTGGAGATAGAACAGGAAAGAAATAATACTGTAAGACATAGTGACCCCAAATTTCCATATTTGGTAAAAGACAGAAATCTAGACATCATGTTATAATCAAACTGTTTAAAGGCACAAAGAGAAAATCTTGAATGCAGCAAAAGAGGTTACTCATTAAGTGCAATGCCTCCCCAATAAGACTAATACCTGATTTCTCATCAGATACCATGGAGTCCAGAAGGCATATTGGGATGGCATGTTTTAAGTGCTAAAGGGGCAGGAGCGGGGGACAGGGAAGTTATCATCCAAGAATTTGCTTTTTTTTGAAACTACAAAGAACTCAAACAAATTTACAAGAAAAAAACAAGCAACCCCATCAAAAAGTGGGCAAAGGATATGAACAGACGTTTCTCAAAAGAAGACATGCATACAGCCAACAGACACATGAAAAAATGCTCGTCATCACTGGCCATCAGAGAAATGCAAATCAAACCCACAATGAGATACCATCTCACACCAGTTAAAATGGCAATCATTAAAAAGTCAGGAAACAACAGATGCTGGAGAGGATGTGGAGAAATAGGAACACTTTTATACTGTTGGTGGGATTGTAAACTAGTTCAACCATTATGGAAAACAGTATGGTGATTCCTCAAGGTTCTTGAACTAGAAGTACCATATGACCCAGCCATCCCATTGCTGGGTATATACCCAAAGGATTATAAATCATGCTGCTAAAAAGACACATGCACACGTATGTTCATTGTGGCACTATTCACAATAGCAAAGACTTGAAATCAACCCAAATGTTCATCAGTGACAGACTGGATTAAGAAAATGTGGCACATACACACCATGGAATACTATGCAGCCATTAAAAAGGATGAGTTTGTGTCCTTTGTAGGGACATGGATGCAGCTGGAAACCATCATTCTCAGCAAACTATCGCAAGAACAGAAAACCAAACACCACATGTTCTCACTCATAGGTGGGAACTGAACAATGAGATCACTTGGACTCAGGAAGGGGAACATCACACACTGGGGCCTATTATGGTGAGGGGGGAGGGAGAAGGGGGGAGGGATTGCATTGGGAGTTATATCTGATGTAACGGATGAGTTGATGGGTGCTGACGAGTTGATGGGTGCAGCACAGCAACATGGCACAAGTATACATATGTAACAAACCTGCATATTATGCACATGTACCTTAGAACTTAAAGTATAATAATAATAAAAATAAATAAATAAATAAAAAAGACTTATTATTATAAAAAAAAGAAAATGCAAACTAAAACAGTTTCATTAAAGCAAATTGCTGAGATGAATCCTTTTCATTTTCAGGGAGAAAGATACTAATATTGAGTTTGATTTTACCTCATTATGATTTACATATTTAACTTACTAGGCCTTATTTATAAAGAAAAGTCAGATCGATAATTTTAACCTTTTTAAATTTACACATTGTCTACTTTTTTTTTCTGGGAATATAATCTTATTTGGAGGTAGAAAGGAGTGATTTATTTGGGGGATGTTTTTCCTTTCTTCTCAACATTTAATTTAGATACAGAAGCTACATGCACAAATTTGTTACATGGGTATATTGCACTGGTAGTGAGCATGGTGTCCAATTGGTAGTTTTTCAACCCATAGCCCTTCCCTTCCTCTCCACTCTAGTAGTTCACACAGTGTCTGTTGTTCCCATGTTTACATCCTTGGGTGCTCAACGTTTAGCTCCCACTAACAAGTGAGAACATGCAGCCTTTGATTTTCTGTTCCTGTGTTAATTCACTTAGAATCATATCCTACATGATTGCATTCTTTGTATGGCTTTGTAATATTTCAAAGTGTACATGTACCATATTTTCTTTATCCAACTGCCCTTCAAAATTGAGGAAGAAATTGTCATTCCCACATAAACAAAGTTCATCACGGATAGAACTCCGATACAATAAATGCTAAAGGAGTTCTTCAGGTGGGCATGAGAGGAATTTAGAAATTAACTCAAACAATGTGATGGAATGAAGAATAGTGATAAAGGTAACTATCAAGGTAAATACAAAAGCCAGTATTGTATTTTTTTTTTTTTTTTACTTTTGATATTTAAACCCTGTGATTTAAGAGACAAGGGCAAAAACCAATGATCATAAATCTGTATTAGAAAACACACAATATAGAAAGATAAAATTTGTGGTGACACAACATAAGGGAGGAGGTGCAGAGCTATGTAAGAGGAGAGTTTTTGTAAAATATTGAAACTAAAAAGGTTTTAACTCGAAGTAGATAGCTACAAGTTTAAGAAACTGATTATAATCTTTAGGGTAACCACTAAGATAATAAAAATGAACAGAAAAGGAGAAAGGAATCAAAACTGTATACCACAAAAATCAATTAAATACAAAAGAAGTCAGTAATGAGTAGATAAATGAGGACAAATGATATATTCAAAATGAAAATATAGTTTATATTTAAGTCAGAGAAATCAAAATGTGAAAAGATGTTTCAAATATTTATTTACATTTGTAGAATAAGTGTCCTACATCATGGGAATTCTGCTGATTTGTTCTACTTACTAACTATAAGGAGTGAAACCAAAACTAATTTGTGTTAAGGTGGTATGATGGAGATAAATATCAAAAATAACTTCAAATTACAATTAAAATAAGCTATGAGATCTCACAGCTTATTTAACCTTGTCTAAGGCAAAGATGGTTTAAGGATACAGTAATATTTTAGTAATGCCCAATAATTATATAAAAATAATTACTACTTATTTCTTGTCATACTTCCTAACTGAGAAAAGTAATCTTTGAATAGGGCAATGAATAGAACATTAAGCAAATAGTCAAGATGTTTTTGTAATATTGTGTTGTTGCCTACCAAAGCCAAAAAACTTGTTTGTGACTACTTGTTTCTTTCCCTCAACTAATCAAGATACATATAAAAATTTGATATAGCAACTTGAAAATAAAATTTGTATACAGTTACAGTTTAAAATAGGGTAACAAAAATTAGGCTTCACCCCTGATTACACATCTCAATTACATGGAATAAGACATGCCTTGGCCTGGACAGTTGTTTTCAGGAAATCTAACACATTTGTCCTTAACGTTTTTATTACCTAGTAGAATATCCCTGCTGATTTTGTTGACAGAATAAGTCAACATATATATATACACACACACACACACACACACACATATATATAAATAATAATACTGAGTTATAATGGAGATTATTTAACGAATGACTACTATCCTCGATGCTTTCTATACCTTATTCCTGACATTAAAACTACATTACTTTAAATAAAATATATATATAATATATATATATTAGTTGTGAAATGTACAAATTATTACATGACTGGTTCTTTTACAGTTTTCAGGATCTCTGATTAAAGAAAACACTTTGCATTTGATTGAAAAGATAAGTACATGAAGGGACTATGTCCTTTGCAGAAAAGGTAGAAGGGCATTTTATGGTGGGGTAGAAGCAAATCTCTGACAAGCCATGCTGTGGCCCACTATGACTCTGCCGCGCTGTTATTCAAATGCTGTTTGTCCTGCCGATAGGAAGCCCACATGAGAAATCTAGAATTACACTGTAACATATTAACATGTAATCTACATCATTCCCTTTTTTTAAACAGACTTTCGTTTTCTTCTTCCATTATTTTAATGTCAGTGTTTCAAAGCAACAAAGTTCAATTCAAGTTATGTGATAATGTTTAAGTATTTCAGGAACAAAATAATATAGATATAAAACAGTCAACTCAAAGATCCAACTTTTCCATGCAAATCATCCATTATCTCATCTTATTCTTCTCCCATAAGGCGCTCTATCAACTCTAATTCTTTATTGAAGCCCGTAATTGAAACAACACTATTTTGGGCACTAAAAGTCATTAAGTGGAAAAAAAAAATGTCTTGGAAGAATGACAAGGTGATTGGCTACCTCAGGTCTAAATTTTTGGCCATTAGAACCCCATTTTATCCTGCCTAGCCCCTTCAACCTTGTTTTTAAAATCAACCCAAATACAATATATTTGTAGAATCTTGAAAGTTGTATTACAAGGTTTTCTGTTTGTGGCAGCTTGCAATTTACCCAGCAATAGAAAATGTTGGAAATCTATTTCCTGACATATTATTGCAATGAAATATAAAAAGGAGCCAATCAATATATAACAAGTTGAACACGTTATATTCTATAAAAAATAAAATCAGTAGCAATTGTAAAAAGCTTGATGAATAAACTTCCCTTAATGCTGAAAATCACTAATGTGTCTGGTTTACACTGTTTCTGCCTTTTACTTTATGGTCTCTTGATTTCCCAATAAAATTCTACCTTGGCTTTCAACCTATTCTGCATTTTTACCACTGTCTAGATATAGTTTAGATTTAATCAAAATTATAAAATCTTAAATTTCTTAAGTAGAAAGACTCATTTTAAGTGTCAAGTAATTGTATCACCTCTTCATACACACATTTAATGACCATTGTCTAGTTGAGCACATAGTTTTTATTATCTATTGCCTTGTTTTGCTTTTTGCTCTGACTTTAAAAATTCTGGGCTAGGCACTGTGGCTCATGTCTGTAATCCAAGCACACTGGGAGGCCGAGGCCAATGGATCAGGAGGTCAGGAGTTTGAGAGCAGGCTGTCCAACATGGTGAAATCCTGTCTCTACCAAAAATACAAAAATTAGTCAGGTGTGGTGGCAGGCACCTGTAATAACAGCTACTCAGGAGGTTGAGGCAGGAGAATCACTTGAACCCCGGAGTCAGAGGTTGTAGTGAGCCAAGATCATGCCACTACACTCCAGCCTGGGGCAACAGAGTGAGATTCTGTCTAAAAAAAAAAAAAAAAAAAAAAAAAAAATCATTACTTTGGGTTGATTTTTTCTTTTCTTTTCTTTTTTTTTTTTTGCAGCTGACATCTGGTGTTATCAGTATGTCTGGAAATGGCCCAGAAAACCTAGCTGCCAGAAAAACAAAATAGAAGCATTCTCTTTTGTAAACATTAGTTTCTTATCCTTTCCAGAACTAACATTTCCACGAGTCCCATTTCAATAAATTTATTTTATTAACGAAAATTGAATGACTCTTTAGGTTCCTATAACCATTGCAAAACATTGATAGACTATATATTTAACGACATTCATTCAATGTTATTCACATTTAGAACATTAAAAATTGTTAGGTAAAATCTGCCCATATCTGACCATTTTATATTTAATGTACATTAAATTATTCATGACTAATATATCCATCAATAATGTCCAACTTCAAATTCTGTGAGATACCTGTGATGATAGAGATGGAAAAATATAGGGTAATTTCTTGCTTTAGCGACCCATCTATATCACTTCACTTTTAAATCTGAATAAAAAATAGTTTTTTTTCCAGGCCTTTCAGAATAATGCTAAAATATAGAAAAATGAAAGTACTTTAGAAACTATATCCTTAATTCTGTGTAATCAGTACAGACTCAAGAATTAAACACGAGAAGATCTGTTGCTGTCAGGGACCATTTCAAAAAATAAAAAACATTGTTGCCATTTTAAACAGAAAAACATTTAATATAAAGAGCTGAATGATTATAAAGTAACTGAAGGAGTGGGATGAAGCTCTAGATTGGTCTTCTAAGAGAACACTCAGAGATGTATGCTACATGTACCAGAAGAAGATGAAATCTGAGGTCAGGACCGATAAGTTCAAGAACACGCTGCTGCAACTACAATCGAGCTAATAGCTTACAGTACCACTGCTGAAACTGCCCCTTGACACTCACATAACCACTGATTATTCAGTAGAAGTCTGAATTCTGTCATCATCACTGCCATAAATGTGCTTCCATTACTTATGAAGCTGAAGACTGGAACACTGCAATAGAAATAAACATCTCCATGAATTTTTGAAAATTTATTTTTTATTTATTTAATCCTTTCAACTTTTAGATTTAGGGTACACATGCAGATTTGTTACAGGGATATATTGTACAGTGCTGCTGAGGTTCAGGATATGACTGATTGCATCACCAGGTAGTAAGCATACTACCCAATAGGCAAATTTTCTACCCTTACCCACTTCCATCCCTCTTCCTCCTAGTAGAACCTAGTGTTTATTGCTGCCATCATTATGTCTCTGAGCACCCAATGTTTAGCTTTTACTTATAAGTGAGAGCATGTGGTATTTGGTTATCTGCTCCTGAATTAGTTTGCTTAGAATTATGGCCTCCAGCTGCATCTATGTTGCTACAAAATACAAGATTTCATTCTTTTTTATGACTGTGTACTATTCCATGGTGTATAAGTACCACATTTAAAAAAAATTCAATCCACCATTGATGAGCACCTAGGTTGATTCCATGTCTTTGCTATTGTGAATAGTGCTGTGATGAAAATACCAGTGCATGTGTCTTTTTGATAGAATAATTTTTCTTTTGGATATATATCCAATAATGGGACAGCAGGGTTGAATGGTAGTTCTAAGTTCATTGAGAAATCTCCAAACTGCTTTCGACAGTGGCTGAACAAATTTGCATTCCCACCAACAGTGTATGAGCATCATGAACTGCTTTTATAGAAGCAGTAGACAAAGTGGCAGGAAGCTAGTTCTCAACTTATTTCTATCTTCCAGATCTTGTGTTCAGTAGTCTAGTTGGTGAGAAGCAAACAGAATCCAGAAGCTTAGATGCAGAGGGCCTTAGATTGTAATTCAAAGCTTTCTAATTTTAGAACTATAGAAATTCAAACTGGAAACCTGGGATGAGAACTGAAAAAGGATAGAAATGTGTATGTGAAGTTTGAAGAAAGCAAATGAAAGGCTATCAGAGGGTCTTTCTGTTAAAATAATTGACACATGTTGTTTACAACTATACCTTACAACTAACCATGATTCATACAAAAGAACTAAGGGTTATAAAGCATGTCAATAGATTACAGAAGTTTTCCATGCTATATAAACATTATGAGAACAAAACAAAGATGTGATAGTCAAACAGAACTTGATTAAGCAGCTATTTTAAAAGCAAGTTTTTCGTGGCCTAAAAACTATGTGTTTTTTATCTGGAGTGCAATAAGGTCAGTTGGATTTATTAAACACCAGCTATGAATCAGGAACTTTAGCAGGTACATTCACTGAAGTAATTTAGCAGTATACTAAGACACATGCAAGATTTCAAAATAAGCAAATGAAAGACTCAGTTACTTTTATTATATGGCAGCTATTAAAGTAAAAATATAAGCATTTGAAATAAAGTTTTTAAATCTGCAAATGTGAAAATAAAGAAGTATTTTATTTAGATGTGGATTTAGGGGTGAGGGGTGCTGGTTAGGGATTGAATATCTAGCTCTACTTTTTACTCATCTGGAGTTTAGAACCGTTTAACAGGAGTAGGAGTTAGGCAGATGGAGAACAAATGGATTTGCATTACCAAATTTGCTTTTAGTGAACATGATTCAGGTCTGAGGGCCAAATGAGTTTTCTGGTTCTTCCAGTTCCACAAATTTAGACCTAAAGGCAGTCATTGGAATGGAAAAATTGAGCCTATGGAATAGTCATACTGAACCATGATCCACACTCTTCTGGGGTGGAAGGAAAAATAGATGGAATTTCCAATGCTAACAACATTATACCCACCAGTGG
This sequence comes from Papio anubis, assembly GCF_008728515.1. NCBI lineage: Eukaryota > Metazoa > Chordata > Mammalia > Primates > Cercopithecidae > Papio > Papio anubis. The sequence goes on from NC_044982.1 coordinate 78,169,872, forward strand.
AATATGAGGACCAATACCGTCACCCTCCAAGCATACCTCAAACCTCCTGCTGGACTGATTAAAGCTGGAGGCAAAAGAAGCTGGCCATGTACTCTGGGGAAGTCCCAATTAAAAATTCCTCCTCCTGGAAACAAGAGGAATGGGAAATAAGCTTTCCCTTCAGAAACAACTCAGTATTTGTAGTGTATAGTATATTCAATGATTGAAATCAATACGAATTTTTAAAAGCATTAAGGAAATAGTCCATTCCAGAGAGAGTTGCATTCATTGTGCTAGTAATTTAAGAAGATATTAAAGGTGTTTTAAAAGTGTACAATTTACTTAGAGCAGTTATCCTGTGTTCTCAGTTTCCAAGTGTCTTCTAAATGTTCTAGAATGTTAAATTGTAAGCTTTTTTTAAAATTCAGCCTCAGCTTTCTGAGAATCAGAACTTTATTCAGCCAATTCCTAAAGATAAATTAAGCCATAATTGTCTTAGTTTTGATTAAGCAATAATGTATTTCTCAAAACCACTAGACTGCGTGACACCCAACTCAGCCAGCCTCTGCTTAGCTTAGGAATACAGGTCTTCAGAAATATTTGAACACTTGGAACACTTAAATTTTTTCGTTTTACTATGGTACACGTGGAAAACAGCAGTAAATAGTTAGTAGTTAATAAAAAGTTATTGTGCCTAAGATTTAGGCATGATGGAGTATTGGTAGAGTGGAAGGAGTGGGTACTCAGCAATCAGTCAGGAGGAAAGAGAGAAATAAAATGAAGTTACATTCAGTTGAAAGTGTCCATTATAAGCAGAATATGAGCTATATAAATTACAGTTTTCACCTTTAAATATATCAATTAACTGTATAGGGAAAGTAGGCTAGAGTATGTAAAAATGGTTAGCAAAGAAGACAAGAGAGTATGTGAGTAAATTTTAAATTATATAGTTTAAACCATTAAATATATAAAATATCAAGGAAGATGAAATCAATGGGAAATATAATAATACTGAGTTATAATGGAGATTATTTAGCGAATGACTACTATCCTTGATGCTTTCTATACCTTATTCCTGATGTTAAAACTACATTACTTTAAATTCTCATAATAATGCTGAAAGGAAGGAGTTTTCAGATGAGGAAACTGGGAAAAGCAGTTTACCTCTTTAGGCTGCAGTTTCCTCATTTGTATAAGGGGATAATAATCACAGTATTTATCTAATTAGTTTGTTATTGAGGATTAAATGACTTAGCATAGTGTCTGACAATTGGTAACCCTTCAACAAATGTTGCTTTATTATTATTTTATTATTATTATTATTTTGAGACACAGTTTCACCCTGTTGCCCAGATTGTAGTGCAATGGCATGATTTCAGCTCGCTGCAAACTCTGCCTCCCGGGTTCAAGCTATACTCCTGCCTCAGCCTCCGGAGTAGCTGGGATTATCGGCGCCTACCACCACGCCCAGCTAATTTTTTGTATCTTTAGTAGAGATGGAGTTTCACCATGTTAGCCAGGCTGGTCTCAAACTCCTGACTTAAGGTGAACCACCTGCCTTGGCGTCCCAAAGTGCTGGGATTACAGGCGTGAGCCACCGCGCCTGGCCCACATTATTATTATTAAAAGAGATTATGTAGTAAGTAAGTGTGGAGGCATGGATGAAAGTCAAAGTAAATATTTGCAAAACCATGTGTACCGACAATGCTGTTATACACAGCTGCTTCAGTGTATGCTGTATGGTAGACAATCAATAAATGTTTCTTGAATGGTATTAAACTCAGGAGTCACTGAGAACATCGGTTGAATGAGTCATTCCATTGCAGCACCTTTCCATACATTGTGAAGATAATGGAGGACACTCTTCCCATTAGGGTGTCTTGCTCTGATGAGCAGTAGCTGTTTTGAATTCCATTGTCTGTCACAAAATGTATAACCTCATGAGTGAGGGCAAAGAGGGCACAGAGGAATGATGTCTGATTTACACTGAATCTATGGACCATTTTCTTCCATCATGAAATCTATATAAGTTTCTTTGGAAAAGCGGCTCTTACAAAACTTAGTTATATCCAATAGCACATTTTCTGCATTTTGGGTTGCTTTTCCTTCAATGTGAAACTTTGTTAAGTATACCACTCTTTTATCCTCAAGTTTTGCTTAGAGATAGGTTTAAATTGACGCTGTCACATTTTCTTTCTTAAATGCTGCAGCTCTATTAATATGTCTAGCAGCCTCACTGATGTACTATCGTGGGCTTAGAGAATTTTGAAGAAAAATGCCAAAGATATTATTTCTGCCTAAGTAGTGGCTCTTGGAAACCACGACTGTTTGACATCAACCATATGTTCTGCCTACAGCTGTCGGGTTCTTTTTCAATACCTGCATGCCTCCACATCTCAGTCAATAGGTCAGTTGTATTGAATAACGCCACAGATTTATATTTGATCCAATTATTAATTTCTGTGATTATTTTTCGCTAATATCTAGTGACACTAGTGCTTTTGACCACTTGTCTTAATCTACAAATATCTTTTGAACATTTGCCATGTAGAAGATACTGAGTTAGGCTTTGAGACGGGCATAGATTAATTCTATACCCTATTCCTATTCCAGTTAAATCTCAGTAGAAGGGGAGGCTGAGAAAGCTAATTTGATACCTTGCTTTGCATCATAAATAGCATGCATGAAATTTCCTCAAGAAGTATTTATTTAGGGCTAGCTTTAATGTAAGAAGAGCATAATAAGAATATGAAATATTTTCACCAAATACCAAAAAGTACAAATGAAACATTAGTATAAAAGAAAACACTGGAAAGACAAGTTGATGCTAATTTATTAAGGGCCACTCTAAAAATACTGCTAGAAAAAAATTGCCAAAAGTTGTCTCAGAAAATTTAAGAAGATAAGAGCAATTTTTTTTTTCAAATTCATCTGTAGCAATATTTATCTGTCCCTTTATGCATTTACCATTTCATAAATATTGCATGAGCACCTACTAAGAGATTGGTATATCCTGGTAAATACAATAGACTTGGCTCTGCATTTGTGGCATTTATAATCTATGGCAGAGAAAAATAAAAGCAAGATAGATCAGAAAAATTTTATTTCATCTCTAAGAGGAATACCACTTTATGCTCCTTTGTAAATCCAGTCATCAAAAATTTAGAAGCAATATTTTAATAGTTCTTAAATATTTTGAGAATATTTCTTAGTTAAACTCTCACTGATAGATGCTGAGGGGTAAGACTTGGTGGAATCTGAAGGTGATTATAGGAAATGATTAGTTCTGAATGTGGTGCCTGCTGCATGGTATCAGATGGGACAGGAAAATACCAATGTTTTATAGTGTACTGGGCAACAACTCTATGGTAGCCCTCTGGTCACCTCAGCCTTGTTCAGTTGCAGGTATTGAGGACCTGCATTTGGAAATCTCAGGCTACCCAGTGTCTGGATCAATGTAGATCAAATTTATACAAAATTTGGAGTTTTGTACACCATTTGTATGCATTGAATTCATTTTGGAAGTTCCAGGTGGGCTCCTTGGAGCCAAGTACTAGTTTTCTAGTTCTGGATTTGTGTGCAGTTGCCTGCTAAGATTAGCATTGTACTATAAACTTCAGTTACTTCTGGGAGACACTGGCCACCAGCCAACTCCCTACTGTCTGACTTACAGTTACACAATTAATTTTTTTTTTTAATGTGGCCAGGTTTTGGTGTGTATCTACTTCAACCATGAAGAACTCCTAAAAGCTGAAGTAATCCCTCTTCATCATCATTTTGCAGAGATTCTCTTTCCATGTCCCCACTCCATAGCAGAGATCTTTTGGATACAAATTCTACCTGTGGTTATATACTTATTTGGATAATGTGATGTGAACTGTCCACATCCTTTAGGGTAAACTATTCCTAGTTAGTGATTCCAGCACCAATTCTACTGGTTTTCCCTTATTACCAGTAAAAGCACATCATGCCCTTAATTTTTTGGAGGAATCTGAACACTGATAAAACTGACTTGGACATAGGAAATCAGGACGTCAGGTAATTTGTGTATTTTTACACTAATATTTGAGACATTTAAAATATCTGGGTATGATAATAAACATTTATTGAGTGCCATGAGTATGCCATTTACGGTACCATATAATTGGCTTGTGGTACCTCTTTTATTTACCTCAGATTTTTGTGAAAAACAGAAAAGCAAATATAAAACAATAAAATTATCATGGGCCCTGCATGCAACTTTTGAAGGTCACTTATTCCTTTTCACTTTACCTTTAGAATATTGCTTAAGCTATTTAAAAAATATGGTTTCTTGGAATCACTTGCAAAGCCTCATGTTTGACTATAGGGCTTTAAAATAAGCCATTTTAAATCAGTAACAATGTGGTGTTTAGACCGTGATTCCTCTTTGAAATAACTGCACTTGGTTCGTTACCAATGGATTTCAATTGACACTGTTTAAAAATTCAATTTTATATAAGAATATATATAATTCATGGAGATTTAATTTTGAAGCTGTTATTTTCTCTGTTCAAGTCTCAAGGTTAAAGCTGCTGTTCCCAAGCAGTCTGATTCAATGAGTACTGCTGTGTATAGTCTATGGTACGCAGTAGACCAATAAAAACAATCTGATTGATCTATCTCGTTATGGACTTGATGGCTTCCAAAGCACTAGCTATAAAATAAGCTAACTGGAAAATCAAAGCTTTAGTGACCTCAGAGGACTCTTCATCACGTAGTGCAGTTTAAATCATGTTACTTTAAATTTAGATATCCCAGACACAACACATTTTATATAACAAACCAGCAAAAACTTGTAAACAGCTTTTTATTTTCCACCTTTTTAGGCTAAAATACTTGGACTAGTGAATAGCTTTCCAACTACCAACCTTCTCTAAATATTTAAACTTTCATTTTAGCTGGATTTGCAGATTCTTGAGTCTTCTTTCCCAGCAACTGTACTCTTCTTTAAACGCTTTATTTCAAAGAGAGCCACTAGTCCTCTTTATATAGCTCTCTATCTCCCTGGCCAATATATTTAAATGTAAAAGAAATCATTAGCTTAATCACCAAATTTCAACTTGTCAAAAATAATTGACTTTTTTTTCTAGTTATAATTGAATATTGACAAGGTAGTTGCACACAAAAGAACAATTTAGTGTAGCGAGATGGCTGTGCCTAGTTGCTTTCATTTTGTAGGAAGGGTAGTTCTTATTACAAAACCAAAAGATGGTTTTTAAAGTCTTGGAAAGTTGAGTTCATTTACTCCTGCCAGACAAAACTATAAAATTTGCATCATTGTTTCTTAACACCTAAGTTTTCATGTATCCCTTTTTTCTTTCATATCATTCTGAACTTCCTCCCTATCCCCAAATACACAGTGTTCTAATATTACCCTCTAGATATGTAATTATCACCTTTACCTATGTATCAACAACTGGGTAGTTTCCCTATGCTCAGTGACTTCCTCATTCTCCTCTGTTATTTTATTTTTGAAAATATTTTATGTACCCATATTGAAAGACCACCTTGTCTGCTAAAAAACTGAGTTGAAATGAGATAATAGTGGTTGGTAGTGGCATTTATTCATTTGTTCATTAAAAATTGGTGTATTATTCTAAATGATGCCACTGTGAATGCAATGAGTTATAGCGAAGCCCTTAAAAAGTATTTGAGAAAACAGATTGGCAAATTTGCCTTTAATTCAAAGCACAGAGAGATAATTTAAGCTTTTTAAAAGTAGTTTAGGTGTGTTAATTAGAGGAAGATTAAAAATGAATAAAGTGGCCGGGCGCAGTAGCACACGCCTGTAATCCTAGCACTTTGGGAGGCCGAGGTGGGTGGATCACCTGAGGTCAGGAGTTTGAGACCAGCCTGACCAACATGGAGAAACCCCGTCTCTACTCAAAATACAAAATTAGCCTGGCGTGGTGGCACATGCCTATAATCCCAGTTACTTGAGAGACTGAGGCAAGAGAATCGCTTGAACCTGGGAGGCAGAAGTTGTGGTGAGCCAGGATCGCGCCATTGCACTCTAGCCTGGGCAACAAGAGTGAAACTCTGTCAAAAAAAAAAAAAAAAAAAAAAAAAAAGAGTAAGGCAACACAAAGTTCTAGGAATTCACTACAGGATTTTATAAAGAGACCAAGTTATTTTTGATAGCTAGCTTCTGGCTGGGCACGGTGGCCCGTGCATATGGTCCCAGCACTTTGGGAGGCCAAGGTGGGAGTGTGACTTGGGACCAGGAGTTTGAGGCCAGTCTGGGCAACTTAGTGAGATTCTGTCTCTATTTTTTTTTTTTTTTAAGTCAGGAGCCTGTGATTTTGGCACTCTGGGAGGCTGAGGTGGGCGATCACTTGAGCATGGCAAAGCCCCATCTCTACCAAAAGAATATAAAGATTGGCTGGACATGGTGGCACATGCCTATGGTCTCAGCTACTTAAAAGGGTGAGGTGGGAGGGTGACTTTAGCCCAGGGGTGGGAAATTGCTGTGGGCTGTGATATCTGGCCACTGTGTTCCAGTTGTGCAACAGAACTGGAACCTGTCTCTCTAACACCCACTCACACACCCTCACACCATATATATATTGGGGGTGTGTGTGTGTGTGTGTGTGTGTATATATATCTTAAATATGTATCTTATATATGTAGATATAAATAGATATGTAGCTTTCCAGATTGTAGACAAAATAGACTTTGACGGTTGTTAAAAATAAAGAGTACAAAGGGCATACATAAAAAAGGCATGGATAATGAGAATATGATGTTGTCCTGAGACTTGTGAAATATTAAACATTACCTAAGAGTATAATATGCGAACGATATGTGAGGAATGAGAGCTGGGGACGTTTTGAAAAGGAAAACTATGCAGAATCTTACATGTTGTACTAGGTTTGAATGTAATCAGCACTGAATCTGGAGTCAGGTTATCGTAAATCCTACTTCTGCCAGTCTCTGGTCATACACCTTTGGATGAGTTACTCAGTCTTTCTGTGCATTAGTTACCTCATTTGTAACATAGACATAATGATAGAATCTACTCCTTATGGTCAACATGAGGATCAAATGAGTTAACATATATGAGCTTTTAGATAAGGGTCTATCCTGTAGCAAGCACTCATTAAGTCATCATCAATCATCATCATTATCATCATCATTGCAATTATTGTTACTATTATTATATTAAACATCTTGTTAAAGGAGGCACGTTGAAAGGGGTTGCCCCAATTCAATGTGTCTGTCTTCAGCATGAGTTCCCCCTGAACAAATGCATTTTCATGAACATTCATTCTAACAGCATAAGCAAAATGAGTGTGGCATAGCTGAGATTTGAAACAGGCATTTGCATATAGATCAGTTCAGTGATCATGAAGAGAGAACCAAAATCAATGGTATTACACTGAGGTATGAGAAAAAAGATTCATGAAGTGATTCCAATGAGAAAATTTCATTTGTGTTGGTTATTTATTGGGTACCTAGAGTAACCAACGCTATCTACAAGGTTTCTAAGTGGATGGCGGTGTCTTTCAGTAAATCAGGGAATGTAGGAGGGATAGCTGGTCCAAAGGAAAAGATGGTGAGCAGAGTCTATGCATATGTATAGTGACTACTAGACAATGGGTTTACAGCTCAAAAGAGATTCTGAAAAGTTATCAGTGTATTTAGGTGTTACATAAGATTATGGGAATGATTTATCAAAGGAGTATGTGTACTTTAAGAAAAGTAGAGAGATTAAGATGGAATTCTCAGGAAATACCAACAAATTACCAAAATAATTATAGTGTTAGATGTACCTTCAAAAGGAATATGGAGAAAAGAAAGCACTTGTTTTACCTTTAAATATAAATCAGAAAACCCCATGAGCTTTGATTAGGACACTTCTGTAGCTTTTTGTTGTACTGGATATAAAATCCAAACTTGCTATGTAACCTTGCTATTACAATGCTACTTCTTGATCACTCTGCTTCAGTCTCACCATTCTTTCTCCTCTTCAAACACATCAAAGCTCACTCAACATTCTGGGCATTTGCATTTATTGCTTGATTTTCCAGGAATGCCTTCTATTAGACTTCACATTACATTTTTATACTCAAACAACCTTGTCAAAAAGTTTTTTTCTGATCTACCTATCTTTTGCAATCCCTACCTCACAGTCCTTTCTCCTAGTCATTCTCTGTCAAACTATGTTGTCTTATTATCATATTGTTTCATACTTCCTGAAACTATCTTGTTTATCTGTTACTTCTTTGTTGTCTATTTTCTCCCACTTGAATGCAATCTTTAGGAGAATAAGGACTTGCTCTATTTTGTTCACCACTGGATTTCCTGCTCCTAGAAAATACCTTGTGATTGAAATAAACTCATTAGATATTTAGTGAATAAATTGATGTCTAGAGTAGTGAGAAGGATATAGTTAGAAGGATGTGTATTAGGTAGAGACAGAATCAGGAGAAAGTTAGACTACGACATTCAGAAGGAAGGCAAATTATATCAAAAAGAACTAAAAATAGTTTTATTGAATGTAGCAGAAAAGGGGGTCAGGGATGACAGTTATAGAAATAGTTTTAGTGCAATATTAAAGTCAGAATTCAAATACATACAGTTGAAGAATGAAAGAAAGATGAATGGAGAAAGCAAATGAATTATATTCTTTGAAGACATTAGGCTGTACAGAATGAAAGGAGATAAAAAAACATTAACAACAGTTTAGTTTTTAAAAAGTAAACACAAGCAAACAACTGATAGAGTCTTAGAGTCATATTCTGAAGAGTTTTAGGGTCAGTGTTTTTGTTTGGCTGTCTTTTTATTTTGACACATTTTTAAACTTAAAAAGTTGCAAGAATATTTCAAAGAATTCCCATGTAATTTTTAATGTAATGGTCTTATGTAACTTCCAGGAATTATCCCAAATAATCTTGATAGCTAAAAGATCAATTTCTGGATCTAATATTATACCCTGTTGTCTTGTAATCCCTTCTTCAATACAAAAGTTCCACAGTCTTGAATTTTATTACTTTCATATTTCTGAAGATTCTAGCCCAGGGATTTTTTTTTAAGAATGTCCCTCATATTGGTTTGTCCCATGTTTCTTCATGACAAGGCTGAGGCAATGCTGTTCTGGCTGGAATATCACAGAAGTAATTCTGTTTTTTCCTTGTTGGCTCCTATTGAATGATACACGAGTTTAATTTCTTCTGTTACTGGTGATTTAAACTTTGATCATTTGATTTTAGAACTGCAAAATCTCTTGTTACTCTTTTGACTCACTTTTGTCTCATGTTAAACTAATAATCAGTTTGTGGGGAGGAACTTTTATATTATACAGAAAATTCTGTCTCATCCCACTTTCACCCACTGGTTTTAACATCCATTGGAGTTTATTTCTTGAGTTAATAATTACTGCAATGGTTGTTGAATAGTGTTTTTCTAATGACAACTTTCTTATTTTTTTAGCTCTCATTCTATTATAAAGAAAACCTAATTCTTTCCTTCCTTCCTTCCTTCTTTCCTTCCTTCCTTCCTTCCTTCCTTCCTTCCTTCCTTCCTTCCTTCCTTCCTTCCTTCCTTCCTTCCTCTCTCTTTCTCTCTCTCTCTTTCTTTCTTTCTTTCTTTCTTTCTTTCTTTCTTTCTTTCTTTCTTTCTTTCTTTCTTTCTTTCTTTCTTTCTTTCTTTCTGTCTCTCTCTTTCTTTCTTTCTTTCCTTCCTTCCTTCCTTCCTTCTTTCTTCTCTCTCTTTCTTCGTTTTTCCTTCTTTTTTCTTTCATCAATATGAACTTGTAAATTTCTATTTATTCATTTTATTATAAACTGTTAGCATTGTTTATTTTGATGCTTAAATTGTCACAGATTTGAAGTGTCTTCTACAATTATAAATATAGAAATAATTTTGAATGCTTTGTATTTTGAGAAAATGAACTAGGAAAGCAGTGACTTAAAACCCTAGTTGCACACGAAAATGCCCTGAGGAGCTTTGAAATGTCCTAATGCCCAGGCCACACCTCACATCAATTATGTAAGAATCTTTACATTTGAAACCCAGCAATAAATACTCCTTTGAGCTCTCCACGTGGCTTCAATGTAAAGCCAAGTTTGAGAACCATTGTAGGAGAGAATGACATGTTAGGAATTCAGTAGCGACATAAGATAAATGAAGATGGGAGAAAATTAAATTCCTAGAACAAGAGGATAAATTTGTCATAGATACTATAAGGACATAAATATAAGAGCAGGTTCTATTCTGTTTTCAGCAAGGGGAGATTAAGAAGCTGAAGGATTTCTGACCTGGTAGCTTATATTTTTCCATGAAGAAGAATGCTGAGATATGGAATAAAGAGTAGAGGACACTGGTAAGGCTATTGTGGGGAGTTAGAGAATAATATGACCACACAACATTGAAATCATATAGAGAAACAGGAGGACTTATTTTGAGTTAACACAAAATTACTGATACTTTTCCTCTGAATTTGTTTTAATCAGGTAGATGCAGAATAAGAGCTTCAGAAACCAAAGGCTAGATTGGATGACAAGAACTAGGATTCAAAGGGAAACAGCGAATATAGGAAGGGTAAAATTGTAGAAAAGTGACTAGTATTAAAAGACTGATGAACATTTGCTAAATGTTTTCTAACAAGAATGATTGATTAGATTTTTAGGCATTGTGATAGGAATTGTATTTGGAGCCACAAATGTATTTTCAGCAACTTTAAGTCACCTTTATCTTCAGTAGACTAAAAGTGGGAAGAAATAAGTAAATGTTATGTTATCCTGTCTTGCATATGATGTCCTTAAAGGCCTGATACATTTAGAACATCTGAGGTATGCCACAGGCTTTTACCTGGGTTTCTGTCTGTGTGATTTGTGATTTTATGTTTTTGACTTCTAAGTTTTCTTACCTTTTTCTGCCTTTTTTTTTTTTTTTTTTGGAAATAGAGTCTTGCTCTGTTGTCTGGACTGGAGTGCAGTGGTATAATCATGACTCACTGCAGCCTCAGTGACTCTTGAGCCTCCTGCGCTCAAGAGATCCTCCCGTGTCAGACTCCTGAGTAGCTGGGACTACAGGTGCGAATCACCATGCCCTGTCTATCTTTTTATAGTTGTGGCAGACCTGGATTCTGGTTCTTCAACTTTTTTACCTCAGTGCACCATGATTAGGTATATATCACCAAAATCCTTCTTGGTAAGTAAACATATTATATGGGTAGACTATTTTGGAGAAGCTATCCTGCAACTTACTCTAATATCAATCAGTTCTTTAATTTCCTCTTTATAAAAATAATCTTGTGACACAAAGACTGATTTTATTTTCTTGAGCAGAAAATAAATATTTTAATCAAGTTCTAGGTCACAATCTGATATTGATAACAAGTATGAAGTTTTAAGCATAAGTATAGCCATCACACTAGAGCTTTCAACTATTTTTTCGTTTTGTTATTATTTGTAGCTCTCTTATAACATGATAGCACTCTTATTGTGGCAAAATAGAAAGAATTATTTTATGGTAAGAACAAACCACATTTAAGCTGCCTTTTAAGACTTTTTTTTTTTTTTTTTTTTTTTTTGAGACGGAGTCTCGCTCTGTCACCCAGGCTGGAGTGCAGTAGCCGGATCTCTGCTCACTGCAAGCTCCGCCTCCCGGGTTTACACCATTCTCCTGGCTCAGCCTCCCGAGTAGCTGGGACTACAGGCGCTCGCCACCTCGCCTGGCTAGTTTTTTGTACTTTTTAGTAGAGACGGGGTTTCACCGTGTTAGCCAGGATGGTCTCGATCTCCTGACCTTGTGATCCGCCCGTCTCGGCCTCCCAAAGTGCTAGGATTACAGGCTTGAGCCACCGCGCCCGGCCGCCTTTTAAGACTTTTTAAAAACAATTGGTGAGCACATGAAAAATTAATACAAACAGTAGGAATAAAAATGAATAATCACATATATAGCTAAGTAAATGAAAACCAGTTTATTGATGGATGTTGTAGAGATCTTTTTAAACTCAGGGTGCAAGAATGTGATGAAAAATTGCTGATGGCAATAATAAAGCCATGATATCACTACTTTGGGCAGTTACAGTGTTTCTACTCTACACACGGTTCTGACTGTCCTTACTTGCAAAGGCAAGGACACAAAAAAAACATCTGGACTCTTTAAGAGTATAAAATGCAGAAAGACATGAAAAGCCAAAATAGATGCTGTTCAACTATCCATTCAGTGTAGAACCAAAGCAGCTGGTTGGCCCTTGGAAAAGAATCCAGAGATCTGGAAGCAAGTTCAGGCATGATTCAAGCAGGAAATCCAATGTGATTATCCAAGTATACAATAGGAAAGAGTTATAGTCAGAGAAACAAAAAATCAGCAGCCTGTAGAAGCTCTGGCAACTTTGTTACAATTATCTGTCCATTCTGTCATCAGTGGAGAGGTAACAGGAGCTTTGAAGAACAAAAAGTTTAGATGCTTGTAAGGTTACCAGAGTCCTAGACCCATGTTTTCCTTTAGTGCCTTGAGTTCTGATCACTTCCAGTTAAAAGCTGTGAATTTTAGTTCAGACATGAATATCAAAGCCCTCCAACTAGTCTCACAAAACTTGAGATTGTGAGATAATTACAGGAGTATTCTTTGTTCTTGCTGTCAGTAGGGATAGTGGCTTTAGTGTCAAATGGTGGCAAACCAAATTCCAACTGCCAACTGTTGAGCTGAATTTACATTTCTAAAGAAGATTGCAGAAGTCAATGAACTTTTCAAATGAAATCACCACTGAACAGGAATAAAAATTTTGCTACCTGCCAAAATTCTAAATTATAGGTGCCTGATGCAATCTACTTTTGTATTTGACTATCATCCATGACTGCTGCTTGGAGTTGGAGCTTTCTGAAAACATAATTAATAACCTAAAGTTCAGAACCACAGACATTTTCACTACTATGTTGGGCTTTGACCTGTGAAAAATAGACACGCCTTTCTCTAATCTTGTCTATTGTTTCTCTCCTCCTGACCATCCACCTTGCAAACCTGCACTCACAGCTTGAAGCCATCTTACCTTGAAAGTAACAAATGCCAAGCATCTCACATCCCCAGTTACTCACTTGTTATACCACTTTCCTATTTTCCATCAATATTTCCTTTCCATAAATTAATATTGGGTTTAGTTTTAATAGTTATTAATAAGATTGGTGCAATTTTACTGATAATTTTTTTCATGCTTGATAACTTGATTTTAAACTAGAAGTCCATAGTAAAGAAAACAAGTATATAACAATCTTAGATTATTTATCTTAATTTAGATGTTAGCCTCTAAGATTCTTCCTGAAAATCATGGGTTTTATTGAGGTTTGTATATCCATGAGCTTTAGAAATATTTAGATTAAAAATAGTGTTCTTTTGCTTACATTATTATGGGTACATAATAGGTGTATATATTTATGGGGTAGATATGATACTTTGATAAATATATACAATGTGTAATAATCACATCAGTCTAATAGGGGTATGCACCACTTCAAGCATTTATCATTACTTTGTGTTAGGAACATCTCAGTTCCACTCTTTTAGCTGTTTTAAAATACACAATAAATTACCATTATTGACAGTAGTCACCATATTGTAGTATCAAATACTAGATCTTATTCATTCTATCTAAATATAAAAAGTAGTATTGTTAATGAGTTCTTAACTTCCTGGAGTGCATCTTTTAATCTAAACAAAGTCCATCTACAAGTTGAAATTCTAACTATTGATCCTTTCAGGTTAATCTTTAGGAGTTAGTTTTTAAAAATATGATATGATTTTTCCATTCTCCTAAACTTTGACTACTTTCTTTGACATTTTTATCTATCAAATATCAAATAAAATTCTCTCAGGAAAATTATAACTGCCACTAGCAATAACCCAACCAGTAGATTTTGTAGTTTTCTTTCAAGAGCATATCTGGAGTGATAATTGGGAAGGTAAAATATTAGTTATTTTGTATTCATTTTCCGTAACTTTGAAGCAAGTCAGTAGGTAGTAAAAATATACTTATATTTTAATATAGTAATACAAATATAAAAATCATAAGAAATAGTGGTAGGGCATTTTCCTCTGTTAGAGGATTCAACCATACATATACAAATATTTCAAAAAAATTTTGCTCAGTTGTTCAACTTTTTCCCTTTATAAACTATCAACTCAATGGACTTCATTGAGCTGTCTTTATTTCTTTACCTTTTGATTAATAGCATCAACAATTGATATAATAATTTTTACATCCTAAAATATACCAGATCATATAGTAATAGCTAATACTAACATATCACTCGCTACCTATCACGCAGTGTTCTAAGTGTTCGATGAATAGTGACTCATTTAATCCTCACTAGATCCCAAGAAAGCATTTGCTATTATTATCTCCATTGTATACATAAAGAAACTGAAAACTAGAGAGAGGTTAAGTAACTAATCCATAGTCACAGGGCACAGTCTATTTTATACTCTATTCTATCAATGTTACACATGAATAGGATTAACTGACATTGAAAAATATCAGGTCATATTTTGATTCTATGATGTAAGAGACACACTTGATTTTAATTAATTGGCATTTAGTGATAAATAGCTTGGACACAGAAGTCTGAATTGGTGCTAAAAGTATTCACCGATGTATAATATTCATACTCATTTAGTGCAATGTGTGCACAACTTTATCCAGGGTCGTCTTCTCCTCCTCCTCCCTTCAATACAACTATTGCTATAAACCACACTCTTCATCCTAATTGAAACAGATAATAGTTGATTTAAACTAAGCATATGGAGAATGAGGCCTTTATCTACTATCTGAGATTAGTTCCCACAAAGAATAAAATGAGCTAAGCAGCTTCACAATGATAGAAGACTTTTGAATAAAGGAAGCAGCATGTACAGCTGTAGCTAATTACAAATTTGGGCTTCACTTTTGTTAACAGCAGACTAATGTTTGCATACCAAGCATTTGTTGTAAATAAATAGCTTTAATAAGTGGGAAAAAAGACAGTAAGCAATACAATGCCAAGGGTAATTACAGCTATGTTTGCAAAAGCCACAAATGAAGTATATAATTATTTTAATATGAAAAATAGAGATTATCTCATATTTTAAGCTCTTTATTAGGAATAATTCTAACATTAAAATATTTTAGTATTTGAAGAGTTGCCTGATTCAGACTTAATTTTCTTGATATGCTATTTTATGTAACACATAGAAATACAAAACAATACAACTTCAATAAATAAATCCTTATCTATTAAATATGATATTTCAAAGCACACTTGATCATATATTTGTGGCTTTTAGTTTAGTAATGCTTTACTATCTGAAGTACGGGTAGTATTAAAAAGCTATTGAGAGGAGATATAATTCATTTGAAGTAAGTCTATACACAAACCATCTTCTCCACACCTTTCCTCTCCCAAAGAAAGATAGCAACACTTTTTATGCTGCTGTGATAATAGACAGCAGCACAGAGGTATTGCATTAAATTTCAGAGTGAGATGAAAACAAAAAACAACCACATAACTGTCGAGTAACCTAAAGGGATTCCATAATCCTCTGAATTACTATCATTCCTGAGAAATGAACAAGAATTAACACAAGAGATAATTGTATGTCAATCATCAAGTAAAAATAATAATTGCTTATCTAAATTTGATATGTTAGTATAAGAAGAAAAAACAAATACATCCAAAATTATTTGTAAAAAACTTACGAATGTTCACACAAAACCTGCACACAAATATTTATAGCAACTTTGCATAGTTACCGAAACCGGTAAGTAACCAAGATATTTCTCAATACGTTAATAGATAGAGAAATGGTGGTACATTTTTACAATGGAATATTATTAAATGATAGAAAGAAATGAGCTAAAAAAATACAAAAATTAAAAAAAAAAGAAATGAGCTATCTAGCTATGAAAAAAACATGAAAGAACCAAAAATGCATGTTGCTAAGTGAAAGAAGCCAGTCTGAAAAGATGACATATTTTACCATTCCAAATATATGACGTTTCGGAAAAAGGAAAATCTATAGAGATAGTAAGAAGATCAGTGGTTGCCAGGGTTCCGGGAGAGAAAGCGGTGAACAGAAGCAGCACAGGGAATTTTTAGATAGTAAAACTCTTCTGTATTATACTGTAATGTCAGATATATGTCTTTATAAAATTTGTCAAAACTCTATAGAATGTTCAACACAAAGTGTGAATCCTAATGTAAACTATAGATTTTTGTTAATAGTAGATTATTGATATTTGCTTGTGAGTTGTAACCAGCATACCACACTAGTGCAAGCTATTAATAGAGGAACCTGTATGTGTGAGGGTGAGACAGCATATGGCCACCCTATGTATTTCCACTCAATTTTTCTGTAAATCTAAAACTACTCTAAAAATATAGTCTATTGATTCAACAACAACTACAATTAACATTAAAGAAAAAAAGGGTAAAAGATTTTTCCTAACCTTAATCACAGAAAGTCTGAAGCTACCTTACTAAGGTAAAATTGGCTTAAAGTAATGGTGAGCAGAACCTACCATTTTCTCCCAAATTCATATCAAAATATTGTTTTAAAGTTATATTAAAAATCAACAATTAAAACACCAAAAATAAGTATTGACATCAATTTATTGCAAAGTCTGTTATTACTGCTTGTTAGGTAACACCTCGGTGGAACTAGAATGAGAAAAATGCACACATTTATTATTCCTCCCTAGAAGTGTGGAGGCAAAGGGAGGGGGCACCTATAGGTAGAAGTAACTGAGTTATATTTTAAATTAGACACCAAATCTAATAATATAAAATATGCCTTTAAACTATTGCAATTTATGAAACTAGACAATAAAAGGAGAAAACATACAATCAGGAAAACAAATTCTATAAAACTGAATTGAAGGTTTGCCTTAATTTTTAGCAAAGAACATGGTAAAGAAAAATCCCACTTTCCAAAACATGCTTGAAGCATGCAGGATTGTAGTGTTAGATTATAGATGAGTATATGGACGCGTTTCTCTAGACCTTATAGCAAGCTAAATGAACAAAGATCAACTGGACTGTTTGATTCATTTATTAAAGTTTTAAAAGAATATTTAAAACATGATTTAACATAGCAAGATGCACACTGGGATACAGAATACCAATTTGTAGGGCTGCCAGATAAAACAAGGATGCCTAATTAGATTTCAATTTCAGATAAACAACAATTTATTTAGTATAATTATGTTCCATGCAATATTTAGGACATTCTTACACTACAGTTATTGTTTGTTCAAATTAAAATATGATTAGGTTTATTTTTATTTACTTAGCCTGGCAACCTGACAATTTGCCAATTTTGTACATGTACAACTTAACCATTTAGTTTCATTTTTACACATTTTCCTTTTTGGAATTGGGAAATCATAAATTATAATACAATCTCTCTAAACACACTTATGTTTTAATCTTTATTGTAAGATTGTGTGTTAAGCCAGATTAGTAAGTAAAGATTCTGTCTTCATGGAGGATATACCGATGAAACACAGGCAGATGATTATATTGGATCCAACTGGCTATTATTTTTAGTTTAAAGTAACATTACATTCAAAGAAGCAACCATAGCAAGTGATTGATACTTTCAAAAAATCATTGAAAAATGTCCACAGCAAAGGGTATTTAAATAAAAATAGCTGTCGTAAAGTAGAAAGAAATATCTCATAAAGAGGAATCAGATTGAAAGAATAAATAGAGCAGCATAAGTATCAACAGAGAAATTCACCAAAGATAAAGATTTGGCCAGTTTCATTTAGCATTTATATGCACAATCTGTTAGAGAAAATGCATGGCAAAATTCTCCACTTTGATTGAAATGCCAGGCTGAGGAGGATGAACACAGGGTATTTTCAGGATGCTGTGAGAGTGGTTAAAACTTGTGGTAAATGATTTCCCCCATTAGATATTTCCATGTAATGCCTTATACAAACAACAACAACTACAACAACAACAGCAATATGTGGTATTGTAAGACTTGGTGTTGCCTGCCTGTTAGGTGAGAAAGTATCTCATGAATGCAATTTACATTTGCCTACTCAATGGTGAAAGTAAACATTGGCATATGTTTATTGGCAGTTTGGGTTTTATATCAATTTGCCCTCTTTTGTACTAGATTGTATTGATGCTTAATATGTTTACTATGTTAATCTTTTGCCAAGTATATATGTTCTAAATCTACCATTTGTGTTACTAAATTAATTATAATTGAAGACTATAAAATCAGGAAAAGATATGGTGGGCTTGGGTTATTCATTAAATCTGAAAAAGTTATCTTTAAAGATACAGAAAATGGAGATGTCTTTTTCGAAAACAGACAATGGAAGAAGAATGACTCTATTTGTAGTCCGATAAGGCAGTCACCAAAAGTTGCCTACACAAACACCAATCACAACTGCTTTCTTCCTGGCTCTCCTCTGTAAGTAATTCAGGAAATGAAAATCTCAATTATCCTCTTTCACAGCTAGGAGAGGTTGTATGATCTGATTCTGGCCAATGAGATTTATGAGAAAGGCTGCTGGGTGGGATTGAGGGGAGACTACAGAAGTGTGTCCTTACAAGCTAACATTTACCAGCTTAAGAATATACCCAGATGATCAGTTGGCGTATTCGTAAGTGTAAAAATGAATTAATAAAAAGCAAATGGACTGCAAATTGGCTATATTTTTGACAGTGGAAAGTTATAAAACCCTAGGCCTAGCCAGCTACAGTCCCTGTTTTTAAAGCCCTAATATAAGGATTGTATTCCTTAAATTACACACAGAAAGAGTTTCTGTGGCCATTCAGGATGCAGGAAGGACATCTCTCTCCTCTTTGCCCATCAAGGAGGAAATATAGAAGATTTTCCTACAGAGAAAATGAGAGAGATTTCAATACGTCTGATTAGGAAAACTACTTCATTGCAGGGCATGGAGTCTCACTAATCCTGTCCGCAAGTTTTATATACGATATGCTGGTTTTAATATATAATATAGACATTGCTATATGTTTTTTATTCTCCCTTTTGGCAAATATGCTATTTTTATTGCAGTTACTTGCTTCTTCTCAACTATTGTATATTGCGGATGCTGTGGGTAGTTTTTGTTTTGTAGGGGGGCATGCAATTTGGATTTAATGACTAGACCTCTAGTGTGACTCTCTCTCGGAGAGTGAGTTAATGTAACAAAGAAAATGATCTACATAAATGTTGAGATTGTAGAGATTGTGAATTGGCACATATAACATCTATTTTTAAAACCCTTTATATTGCTCTCTTCTACAAAAGATATTGAGAAACCAGTTTCTCATTTGATCAACCTCCTTCGAAGTTAGGATTCTGTGAATATGTCATCCAGCTTCTGCAAAAACTTGTTTTCTTTATGTGAAAGGACTGACTCAATTTTCAAAGACTCATTTATCCCTTGACTTTTTTGTCCTGTAATTAAGATATAATGCCTGGATACATAGTAACCACACTGTGACTTTTAGGTAACAAGCACAAGTGACAGCATTATGGTCCCTTGATGCCATCATTCTGCAATTCAAACAACCTTGGTATACTTCTCCACTGTTGGTCAGGTTTTCTATTACACGCAGGCACAAGTATTCCTCATAGAATCATCCCAAAATGGAAAGTTTTGTTATGTTAACCTCTTTAGGAATTCACAGCATGAAGACAGAAAGTACTATTGGATTCCCAAGATCTATGCTCAAGATCGACTTAATCTTTGACACAAACAGTCATAGGATAGTGTTTGAGATCACTTCTGTCTCCTTTGTCTTTCCTATTCTACCTTCTTTGTGCATTTTTTTTTTTTTTTTATGTAATCTCACTCTGTCACCAGGCTGGAGTGCAGTGGCACAATCTTGGCCCCCTGTAACCTCCGCCTCCCGAGTTCAAGCGATTCTCCTGCCTCAGCTTCCTGAGTAGCTGGGAATACAGGCACATGCCTCTGTACCCAGCTAATTTTTGTATTTTTAGTAAAGACTGGATTACACCATGTTAGCCAGGATGGTCTTGATATCTTGATGTCATGATCCGTCCACCTCAGCCTCCCAAAGTGCTAGGATTACAGGCATGAGCCACTGCGCCCAGCCTGTGCATTTATTTCTTAGCCAATGAAAACATTTATTCATCTAACAAGAACCTATTATCATGTCTTCTGTTATAACACACTTGATAAAAACATTTTGTTATGCACAATGAAAAGAGGGGCCATCAAATTTATCCTTCCTAGTTCAGATTTGTTGTAAGAATAAAATGCATATCTAGCAACTTTGTGTATAAAGACGCCTTGACACATCACATATTTCAACTTTAATACTACTAACTGGATACCACTTATGTGGTAGGCTCTACAATAAAAGTTTATACATCTATGTTTCATTTAATCTATGCAATAATCTGGAGGCTAATATTATCTTCTGTATATACTAGGAAAATAAAATTCAGAAAAACTTATTTAATTCAGATTTCATTACACTACTATTATAGTTGGTGTGCTAATCACTATGAAAACAAAAGAGATACTATCTCTCCACCATGACCTCATAGTTTAAAGAGGGAAACTCAGATAAGATGAGAATGCCATGAAATTCCAGAGGGAGATGATCTATTTGGGGGACATTCAAAAAAATGGCTTCAATGGAGGTGATGTTGGAGCTGGGTTTTTAAAATTGTGTTAAGATTTTACAATACAGAAGAAGGACAGGTATTATCTACAAAAGCAGAGGCATACACATGTGTGGCATATTCAGTGAACTGTTGGTTTTCTTGTGTAATTAAAGCACTAGCTCTAGCGAGACAGAATGGTGGCAGACTGGTGACAGAGAACTACAAATTAAGTGGAATGGTATTTTTAAATGTTATATATAATATGTACGTATAATATATAATTTATATATAATATGTATATATAATATATAATTTAGGTATATATATATGTATTTTACCCTACAAAAATATGGAGCTATTGAAAGTTGTTAAAAATGAAGGATGGAAAAGGGACTTAATGAGATTTGTACTTTCAAAAGATTACTCTGGTAATGGAGTAAATATTAAATAGAAAAATGAAAGGAATGAGAAATTTGAACACCAGTTAAAAAGTTATTGCATTAGTTAAGGGAGACATTTGCACGGGTTGGGTCAATAGGACTTGTAATTTAATGGTTGAATAATATGAGGAATTCAAGATGATGAAAGGAATCCAAAACAAAAAGCATTTTTAATAGCATTGGCAGAAAATAGGACATCCAGTTATCTACAACACAGGTAGAAATAGTGTCTAGATTGTGTGACTAGTTAATTCCTCTTTAAATATAACTTAGATTGCTTATAATATAATTTGAAAGTTTTTTTAATTAAAAATGCATCAAAACGAAGGACAATAGTTCATATGGAAGAATAAAATATTTCATATGTATAGTGATGTCACAGGTATTTTTAGTACTTTTTATACAATGACCCGCTGGACTTTTAAAATAAATTTGTATAATCTATATTATAATGTGCTTTGAACAATATGAAGAATAATATATGATTAAATGGAACAAGAATATATAACTCTGGTTATTTTGACTAGCTCTTACTCTTTCTCCCATACACAAAAAATTTTATTGTGCATATTTCATGATTTTTTAATTAATTTAGATATCCAAATATATACCTTAATTCCACTGTAATTCATTAAAATAAAAAATCCTGATGTGAACACTACTAGAATTTTACATTAACAAATAATTTATTCAACTATTTTACTCTTTTGTGTTCCAACAGTCATAATAATTTATTTTTGTTTTTAGAGTTTTGAGTGAAACCTATATATAGTATCCCTCTTCCTTGATTTCTGACTCAATGAGAAAGTAAGACACAAGCTTGAGGAATAAAATATACCTTCATCACATATAAAGAAATTATGGAATTTTTTTATTTTTAGATAGTCGTAGTGTGTAGAAAGACAACTGAGTTTCAGATACTGATTTCGTATCCTGCAACTTTACTGAATTTATTAGTTTGAATAATTTTTGGTGGAGTCTTTGGAATTTTTCTACTTATAAGATAATGCAACTGCAAACAGAAATACAAAATTACTTCTTTACTTCTGATTTGGAAGACTTTTATTTCTTTTTCTCACCTAATTGCTCTAAGACTTCCAATATCATATTGAATCTAGGTGGTGAGAGTAGGCATTCTTGACTTGTTTCTAATTTTAGAGAAAAATGAGGAGGTGAAGCAAGATGGCTGAATAGAACCCCGTAGCTATTGTCCCTCCATTTAAAAACGCCAAATTAAGGGAAAAAATCATGCAAGAAAGCACTTTATAACATGTTTCCTTGATGTTATAGCATAACATCAAGGAAAGAGACATTGAAGAGGATAGAAACGACAGTCTTGCATTTCCTAAACCACCTCTTCCCAGCTGTGCCACATGGGAAGATAATCTGTGTGCTTGAGGAAGAGAGAGTGAAGTGATCCTGGGACTTGACATTGGAACTCAATGCTGCACTATCACAGCAGAACATGACACACGGCAGGATTCTGCCAGTGCCCGCAGAGGGAACATTTTGATCAACCCTGATCAGAGGGGAATTTTTAGTCCCAGCAAGGGGAAGCAGTAGATTTGGGGTGCATTTGACTCAGCAAGACACTAGCTGCGTCAGTCTGGAGAGTGCCTGTCTCACCCCTCTGCCAACTCCAGGCAGTCCAGCACAGAGAGACACTCCTTTGAATTAAGGAATAGAGAGGCAAGAGAGGTAGAAACCATCCAGTAACACAGGGAATTCTTCCTTTTCTTACCCAAGCTCACCAATATGGTACTTCTGAGTCTGCAAGAGTCACAAAGGGCTGCAGCGACTACAGGCTTAGATCACATCATTCAATTTCCTTTGAATGTGTGGAAAGTCTTCTCAAGAAGGATAGGTACAAGCAAATCTAGACTGCTAAGATTGGAATAAATGCCTAACTTTTCAATGCCCAGACATTGATCAACATCTGTAAGCACCAACAATATCCAGAAAAATAGTTTTTCACTAAATGAACTAAATAAGGCACCAGTGAGCAACCCCAGAGTGATGGAGATATGTGATAATTCAGACAGAGAATTCAAAATACCTGTTTTGAAGAAGTTCAGTGAACTTCAGGATAATACAGAGAAGCAATTCAGAATTCTAGCTGAGAAATTTAACAGAGAGAATGAAATAATTTAAAAATCAAGCAGAAGTTCTGGAGCTGAAAAGTTCAATTGACAAACGAAAACCCTCAATGGCAGAACTGATTAAGCAGAAGAAAATCACAGTCAGAGGGAAAAAAAAGAAATAAAAAGAATAAGAAGGAATAAAGTGGGCCTACAAGATCTAGAAAATAGCCTCGAGAGGGCAAATCTAAGAGTTATTGGCCTTAAAGAGAAGAGAGGTCAGAGTAAAATATGTATTCCAAGAAATAATAAAAGAGAGCTTTCCAAACCTAGAGAAAGATATCAAAATTCAGGTAAAAAAGATCATAGAACACCAAGAAGATTCAATCCAAATACTACTACCTTAAAGCATTTGCTAATCAAACTCTCAATGGTCAGGGATTTAAAAAGGGCTTCTTGAAGAAGCAAGAGAAAAGAAACAAATAACACATAAATGAGATTCCATACAACTGGCAGCAGACTTCACAGAGGAAACCTTATAGGCCAGGAGAGAGTGGGATGATATGCAAAGTGCTGAAGGATAAAAACTTCTTTCATAGACTACTATATCCAATAAATGTACAGCATGGTGACTATAGTCAATAATAATATATTGTTCACTTGAAATTTGCTAAGAGAATAGATCTTAAGTATTCTCAGCACACACACACACCTGCAAAATGATAACTAAATGTGGTGTTAGATGTATTTATTAATTTGATTGTGGTAATCATTTCATATGTATAGCATATCATGTATACCTTGACTATATTGATTTTTATCAATTATACTTCACTAAAGCTAGATTTTTTTTTCTAATTTAAGAAGGCATGTTTGGAGAATGTAAAACAGTATCAAAATTGACTTGCCGATATTTTTCTTCTTCAGTAGAGACCTTACAACAACCTTCTGAGCGTAGACCTTGCAACAACAATGCAAAGTGTATGTCTATAAAACATACACTCTCAGCTTGATTGCTATACTCTACCGATGTCTGTGGTGAAGGATGGAGGAAAAAGACAAAATCTTCTCAAGTCCTGGGCCTGTTTTAGATGAATTCTATCCACTAGAGAACCATGAACTAATCACTACTTGCCTAGCAATTAGGAGAATCTTTCCATTCCTTGGGGGAATATAAAGGGAGTATTATTGTTTTGGGAAATCACTCCCCATAGAATGAAGCATCAAAGTGAGGAAGCAGCATTCCCTCCCAGTGGTTGTCCTGTGGTACTTGTCACATAGTTAAGAATCTAATGGATAGCAGTGGTTCAGGAACCTATTAGATCAGCAAGATTACCTGAGGAAAAATTTTAGGCTGTAATCTTTATCCCATCCCAGACCAACAAATCAGGGTTTTAATTATGGATCTTCTGGGTCTAGTTTTAAAAGCTCCTTGGCACTTCCGTTTAAATAATTATCTATTTCTTGTATCAACCTCGAGCCATATAAATGTATTGTTAAATCTAAGATGGCTTATTATTAACATTGTAATCATTTCTTCAGCCTATGGTTATCATCTTTAGTAATTTCTCTAGAATTTGCCATCTACCTATTGATACAAAAGTATTGGAAGTTCATTCCCCTTTCAGACTTCTAAATGTGGATCGAGGAAGCCTAAGTCTGGAGAAATATTTTGAAATTTAAATATTTGTATAAAATGAAAAGATGCATTGGATGAAAAAAGACAAAAGAGGACTAATCTGATCCTGGTTTTATCTACATTTTTAATTTTGCATGGCTAATGAAAAAATTACACAGGTACTATCCAACTAGTTGAAAACCTCTGGGAACTAACTCAGATAACTCTTCAAAAATGATGTGGACTAGCAGTAGGTAGCAGTAAATGCTTGATAGCTAAATGTGTAGAAAACACTCACTGTGAAAAAGACAAAGCAATCAATATTTACAACCTACACGAAGTAGTATCTAAGATTCAGTATAAATAGACTAGAACAGTATTTAGTACAAGTCGATGTCTCCCAATGTTCCCAGGAAAGCTTGAAATGGAAATGAGATTATTTTAGCAGAAAGTAAAATAATATGTACAAAATCCAGCATTTCAAAAATTTCACTTTTTCGTACTATTTCAGCAAGAAATCAATCACATTTCATTGTATGAATTAATTCTTAAGTATGTAAACAAAGCACAATTTCACATGAATTACCTTATTTATCTTTATTTCCAACTAAGTAATAGGTTTAAAAAGAATAATTATTAATGAAAATTTTACTTAACATAGGTTTAATCTATAACTTTCAACTCTAGAATATTGAATATATTATTAAAATCCTGTATTTTCAGGAAAAAATAAATATTAAAACTGTTGTTGGAAATAACATTAAAGATTTAAGTGGTGCTCTTTAACATCCTTTTTGTTTAACATGACATGAGTTTACAGAAAACTCAGCGTTTTCCTGAAAAGACATAATTCTGTCCTGTCTTCCTGTCTACACTATATTATGAAATGTCTACACTATTAAAAGCCAAGTTTTCCTTACTAGCCAGTGCAAATTTAAGAAACGTTTACTTTAGTTCCTCCCTGACATAAGCAAAGAAAAAAACTAAAAATTACTAGTCTGAATGCAAAATACTAGGAAGAAATGTGCAGCCAAGCAATTAGGAATGGAATTTGAATAGTTGCTCTGCTTAAGGTCATAACAAGACATACCTGTTTTTGAAAATTTCATTTTTGAATAGGAAGTCATGTATTAAAAAGCTAATTCTCCCTTGATATACACATTTTAAAAATTCAAATAATCTCTTGAATGTGCTACTAAAAAGAAATTCAACTACCACAGAAAGTAAAAATTTACTAATACTGGCTTCTGGCTCATATCGGCAGTGAGTTCATGGGATAAAATGACCTATACCTGTGAAATATATACATATTACCTTCTCCAAAACTAGATCAAAGGAAGAAGAGGATGATGTGAGTAAAAAGTGACTCACAAGAACAAACTATAAATAATAAAAGCATAAGATGAATTTTATATACAACTTTCATTGAAATAAAGATATAACTTAAAAAAGCCCCACCCAACTCAGAAGTTAGGTGTAATTTAAAATTCGTCTTTGCTTTTGTTCAGGGATTGAGATACAATGGAATTGCATTTTGGTTACTCTTACTGGTTTTTGAATGCCAATGATCCAGTGCCGCCCCAAGCATTTAACTCCTTCATGTTTCTGTGATCTATTCCATTAGAGCCAAGTACTTTCCTACTCACATCTCATCTCAGTGAGTCAGAGATTTCAGAGAGGAAAGTGAAGAGTAGGAGGCTCAGGTAGAGGTGAAGCACAGACTTATTTTACCTATCAGAAGCTGGGTAAAACCTGGGCAGAAATGCTGACTACAAACCAGGGTTTTGAAAAAGATGTAAGGGTCAGAAGACTTTAAGTGGTGTGCAAGAAGTATCTGATTATCATCATCACAGGTGATGTATACAAGCGTGTATACATATACATGTATCAATCAAAACCCTTTTCTAGTATATCATGCTGCACACTAGGTACCTTGCAACCATTTCATCTCACACATTGACAACTTAGCCATTTTCATTTTAACATTTGCAACGCACATTGAAAATTTTTAAGTGGAAGTCCTTAACTCATGAAATCACAGAATGTTTTGGTAATTTCATTGTGTGTCTTTCCTAGACGTCGAAATTTGTACAAACCCTTAAATGTGCAGTGAAATACTCTGTTTATTGATTTTCACATCCCCTGCATTTATTTTGCCAATCATTCCTAACATTTAACATTTCTTTGTTTCTCACTGACTTCTGCATATGCTTTATTTTTGTACATAAGAGAAAACACTAGAATGGTAGTGTCCTGAAAACTATCAGAAACTGAAGATGTTTGTCTATTCTAATTACAAATGTTTTATGTCTAGAGATTCGAATTGTTCCAACCAGACAAAGAAAATTCTCTGGTCAAATTCTATATGCAAAAGGTAACCAAAAGTGTTATGTTCTATTAGAAATGCAGGTGCTTGACACTATTTAATGGAACACAGTGGTGTCCCACACGTCTTTGAATAGACTTGCGAAAGTTTAATTGGATAGGAGACCACTCCACAAGGGACCACTAGCACTTTAATAGCTAGTTGCAGACCCCTAGTGAGGTTGAATAATTACAATCAAGGAGCTATAGCCGTTTCCATGACTGCACTTATATTTCTGCAGAAAGGCCCATTTCCCTCCCTGTCCCCCATGACAGTTCACTTTGTATTAATTATAGATTACATGCTTCAGCCCTCTATCATTATGCTAGCATATTCTCATAAAGAATGGTACATTAACCATAAAATACTGTGTTCATTGCATGTATGATTGTTCAGCTCTCTGCACTGTGTGTGTGTGTGTGTGTGTGTGTGTGTGTGTGTGGAAGAAAGCGAAAGAGGTCACTTTATAAATGTCAGTGGCACCAGATGTACAAATAAAAAATCAAAAGGCATCAAAAGAGAGGCTGGCACAGTATCAAGCCAAAGTGGGGCTTTCACGTACTTTACCCTCCATTTCCATTTCCCAATACATGTCGGTTCCGAATTTCAAGCCTACTGCTTGAAATATACTCAACATCAGAGAACTGAATTTATTCTAAGTTAAGAATCATCTGCACAGCTACTCCTTTCACTCTTCAAACCTCTCTTTTTATGAACAGTGAAATATAAAAAGCATTTGCATATTCTCAAACTTTTCTTAGAAGTTTACTGTATGCTCTTTTCCTCTAATTAAATATTATGGTGAGAGTTAAACAGATTACTAGATATTTTCTTTCAAGTTTCCTATATATGTTCCTATTTCCTGATGGAAGAGTAAAAGGAGAATATAAAAATCAATTCCTCTTTTCTTGAAGAAAGTTTAGCAGTAATGGATAACTAGATGCTAGAGAAGTTCTTATTTCTTGATATAAGATTTGCACTAATGGGGCTGTAAATTGGTATTCCAATAGCCAAATTCAACTGCAAACACAATTAATGTTGCCAAATCTCATTGCCTGTTGGTACAGACATCCTATTTTCTTGGCCATAGCCCCTGCCCTTCTCTATTGCTTAAATTCCTGCTGCCTTGAATATTTATGGTAAGAATCTGGTGCGTAAGGCCATTTGATTTTATGACTTATGCCTAAAATAATTAGGAATTTTGTTCAGAAAGTTTCAAGAAATTACTACATATAGATAATAATTAAATACACAATTCAACTTATATGGGACTTACTAGTAAAACTTGAGTTATAATTGGCATGGTGCTATCATGGGAATTAGATACTGGTAGTGATACTCATTAAGTCTGATACATGCAAAGTTAAATAATTTGCTAGTTATTAGAAAAACTGCTGAGGATTCACTTATGAGTTGAATAATAGTTGTGAAATTGATTTTTTGGTAATAATAACAGCTGGCGCTTGCATAATAATTCTATAGTGAAAGCCAGTATTAGCAGAGTTTTACATAAAATATTCACATAATTATTTCAACAACTCTATGAGGTACTATTATATTTCTTATTTTACAGATAAGAAGAATAATCTATAGAGAGCTTGAGTTACTAGTTTCCAGTTGACACAGCTACTTATTATCGGAATTTGAACACAGGCAGTTCCTGTTCAGACTCCATGCTCTTAGCACATCACTATGCTGCCTCTTCATTTCATTTTATATCCTCAAGTTCTAACAATCCTGGTCGATTCTCCAAACATGTCAGTTTTCTCTCTTTATGGCTCTGCTTGTAAAAACATTGCTATAGCAACTGTGAGGTATTTGATAGGAGGAACCTCACAGATATGACACTGTTAATCCCTTCCTTATGTTCAGAGTGTTAACATTTAAAAAATATTTCTATTTAGAAAACAAAAGTGTTAGCAGGATCAAAGAAAGGGAATTATAAACTGCACATTTCAGGAGTTTATTTTACAAAAGGTTCTGGGAAGCATAACATTTTCTCATGGTTCTGAGAATGCTTTTAGATTCTCTAATCCAGTATACTCTTCGTTACTTCCCATCACTGGTCTTTCATCCGGGAAGACCTGGCTCCTGGTTTTGTTTTTTTAATTTAAACATGTATTTACTTAAAACTGTGAAGGAGTTTGGTTACTCAGCAAGTTAGACTGACTTTCCTCCCCCAATAAGCCTTAGCTCATGATGACTGGACTACATTGTATGTCTCATTAAATTATTTATTGATTCTTTTCAGGTGATTGTTCTTTGGTAAAATAGATTTTCTCATTTATATTTGAGGTTTACAACATGATCTCATAGATACGTAAAGATAGTAAAATGGTTACAACAGGAAAGCAGATTAATATATCTATCATTTCACATAGGTATGCTTTGTATAAGACTGACTAAAATCCATTTAACAAAAATACCTAATATAATACAATCATATTAATTTTATACTTCATGTTGTATATTAGAACTCTAAACTTGTTCATTCTACATATCTGGAATTTTGTGTCCTTTGACCTACATCTCCCCATTTCCTTCCCCAACTCCACCAGTGGTAACCACTGATCATTCTCTTTCTCTTGTGTATCTGAGCTCTTTGTGTTGTGATATATTTTATATACAAGTG
Source organism: Papio anubis (assembly GCF_008728515.1). Taxonomy (NCBI): domain Eukaryota; kingdom Metazoa; phylum Chordata; class Mammalia; order Primates; family Cercopithecidae; genus Papio; species Papio anubis. The sequence goes on from NC_044982.1 coordinate 78,199,591, forward strand.
AGATTATACAATATTTTTTCTGTGTCTGGCTTATTTTACTTAGCACAATTATTTCCCTTTGAACTCATCTTTCTACGTCTTCAGGGCATCCACGAGCCACTCCCTGAATCACTTCCTTCACCTAAAGAGTGTTTTCCCTTATTTATATGCTTATCGATATCTGAAGCCTTTTTTGAAGCTTAGAAAAAGCCCAGTGTCTCGGGTAATACTTGCTCTTCTCAAGTTTACATTATGTTTAACCCTTCAAAATACGGCACACAATATTTATTTTTTCCAATTACTCTGTGTTTTAAAAATATTATTCTTGCCTTTTCATTTAACTGTTATACATGAGTGCCTCATTTCACTAAATAGATTATAGGCATCTTCAGATGATTAGATATATTTTATGGTTATTTTTTATCTTCCCCTTATCCCATGACTAGCATAGTTGCTGTATTGAGAATGCATTTATTAAAACAAGCATTAATTTTAATAAGATGACTTAACAGTGAGTCGCATTACTTACATTTTCATGCCATATGTGGAGCAGATATAAAGGAATAGCCACAAATAAGAGATTTGCGTTCCCCAAAAAAAGTCTGTGTGTGTGTGTGCGCGCGTGATGTGTGTGTACATATGTACATATATGGAAATGGCACATATATATACACATATCTCCCATACATTAAATATGCATACACTCACATACATTCAAAGAATAGTAAGGTAGAATAGGAATTATGCAGGCCAGGGAACTACAAAAATAAAAAAGAGTGCGAGAGAGAGAGCCATTATAACCCTTTGTGTTGGCTATCTGAAAGAACCCATCGTTTTTCTCTCACAGCTGCATTGCTAATTAAATTGAATGGGCTCAATTTTAGCTGAACATTAATGGTATAATTGCATTGCTGTAAGTAATTAAAACCTTATCCTACTTATCCTGACAGATGGTTGGGTTGAAAGTTTCAACTGCAAAAAATAAAATTTATACAAGTGGATTCTAGAGAATAGAATAACTTACCATAGTTTGATTGCCTGGGAAATAATTTCATATATTTTTATCCTACTGAATTTGTTATGAGAGGTAGTTAGTAGATTAAAATTCTTCAACCAGTAATACTCTACAGATAAAAATTTCTTTACATAAATTTATTTTACCTGTTGTGATGGCTTTTTTTTATTGTGATGATTGAAGACTTAATTTACTATAACGCTAAACTTACATTTTAGAACTTAATATGAGGAAAACCTTCTTTAAAAAACGAGAACTTTGTTTCACATTACAAAGATTCTTTTGATGCAACTGTTCTCTAAAACTGGCTTATTTTAAACATGTTAAATAGATTTTATAGAAACATCAGTCCTATATTATATTGATAAAACATTGCAGTTCCTATGGAAATTATTTAACCAATTGTGCATGGTAGCAAATTTGCAACAGATTATTAAATATGTTGTCCTATTCTATCATACGGTTATTTTATCCCACGTTATTCCTGAACAGGAAACTTAGCTTCAATGAGAACACACCATTGTTTGGAGAAGTATATGTAACCTCAGAAATACTTTATTCAGTATCTTGTGAGGGGATAATGTGTGAGAGAACAAATGACAACTTTTCTCCCTCCCTCCCTCCCTCCCTCCCTCCCTCCTTCCCTCCCTTCCTTCCTTCCATCCTTCCTTCCATCATTTCCTTATTTCTTTCCTCTCTTCCTTCCTTCCTCCCTCTTTTCCACCTCCATCCTTTTCTCCTCCCTTTCTTCTATCATTTTCTATTTACTTAAATGTACTACATCAGTGTAAATGCTGAGAAGCAAATTAGAGAGGTTATCAGCTGTGGCATAGAATCTGAAGTGCACGAGAAAGGGTCTGAAAAGCAAAGAAACCCATAGGAGGAATATGACTGGGTTAAATAAGCACAAAAACTACAGGATTCTCTTCCGAGAGTTTCACACTAAAGGAGACAAGTACAATCCCCTCTAATCCTGGATCTAGTTTTAAAAAATATAGTAAAACTTTCTTCTTGTTAATGTCTAGAAATCTCTTAAGGATATCTATTAGAAATATTTATAATGACATTGCTGATTTTCAGTAATCACCAGATATATCAAATTCATAATTCCCTATCAAAGAATTG